>NC_081552.1:187622016-187893070 GCF_963082655.1 Stomoxys calcitrans | reverse complement strand
CAAGCATACATAATATTGTTTAAGCTATTATGCTACAACTTGTCTATTTATGTTCGGACGTACTAGTGGTTTTGTTAACAAAAAACAAGTAAAAAGGCATTAAGTTCGGCCGGGCCGAACTTTGGATACCCACCACCTCGTAAATATATGTAAACCACCTTTCATCAAAATTCGGTGGAAATTTCATACCTTATGTCCCATATCAGTTATATCAAAATATGTTCCGATTTGGACCAAATACTAAAAGTACACTAGCTATATCTAAAAATAAACCGATCTGAACCATATACGACACGGTTGTCGAAAAGCCTAACATAAGTCACTGTGTCAAATTTCAGTGAAATCGGATTATAAATGCGCCTTTTATGGGGCCAAGACCTTAAATCGCGACATCGGTCTATATGGCAGCTATATTCAAATCTCGACCGATCTGGGCAAAATTGAAGAAGGACTTCGAAGAGCATAACCAAACTCACTGTCTCAAATTTCAGCGACATCGGACAATAAATGCGTCTTTTATGGCCCCAAAACCTAAAACGTAGAAATCGGTCAATATGGCAGCTATATCCAAATCTGAACCGATCTGTGCGATATTGCAGAAGTATGTCAAGGGGTTTAACTTAACTCACTGTCCCAAATTTTGGCGACATCGGATAATATATTAGCATTTTATGGGCCCAAAACCATAAATCAAGAAATCGGTCTATATGGCAGCTATATCCAAATCTGAACCGATCTGGGCCAAATTGAAGAAAGATGTCGAAAGGCATAACACAACTCACTGTCCCAAATTTCAGCGAAAACGGATAATAAATGTGGCTTTTATGGGACTTAGACCCTAAATCGGATGATCGGTCTATATGGCAGCTATATCCAAATCTGGACCGATCTGAGCCAAATTCACAGAGGATGTCGAAAAGCCTAAAACAACTCACTGTCCCAAATTTCAGCGAAATCGGATAATAAATGTGGCTTTTATGGGACTTAGACCCTAAATCGGATGATCGGTCTATATGGCAGCTATATCCAAATCTGAACCGATCTGAGCCAAATTCACGGAGGATGTCGAAGGGCCTAATACAACTCACTGTCCCAAATTTCAGCAAAAGCGGACAATAAATGTGGCTTTTATGGGCCTAAGACCCTAAATTGGCATATCGGTCTATATGGCAGCTATATCCAAATCTAGACCGATCTGAGCCAAATTGACGGAGGATGTCAAAGGGCCTAACACAACTCACTGTCCCAAATTTCAGCAAAATCGGATAATAAATGTGGCTTTTATGGGCCTAAGACCTTAAATCGGCCGATCGGTCTATATGGGGGCTATATACAGATATAGTCCGATATAGCCCATCTTCGAACTTAACCTGCTTATGGACAAAAAAAGAATCTGTGCAAAGTTTCAGCTCAATATCTCTATTTTTAAAGGCTGTAGCATGATTTCAACAGACAGACGGACAGACGGACGGACATGTCTAGGTCGTCTTACATTTTTACGCTGATCAAGAATATATATACTTTATAGGGTCGGAAATGGATATTTCGATGTGTTGCAAACGGAATGACAAAATGAATATACCCCCATCCTTCGGTGGTGGGTATAATTATATGCAGCTAATACATTAAAGCACGGATTGCTGGGTGAAACGCTCTGCGTTTTTGTGACAATTCAATCTCTCTTCATGGGCATCTGCCATTTGTTGTATTTCCTTTCGTACTGTGTTTACTTTCAGGTCTCTATGAAGGTCTTCATTCCTTATATACCACGGCGCTCGTACAATGTCTCTCAATACTCTGTTTTGGAAAGTTTGGATGTTATCAATTTGTAAACCATACTTTAATCATCAGTTCGTTTTCAACTGACAAGGACAATTTTCTGCCAATGAGCCGTTTTAGCTCGTTATGTTTAATTTTAAATTGATGACAAATTCGCTGATTTTGTTGTTATTAAATTTGTTTATTTCTTTAAGTACCCTTTGGACCATTTTATTCAGTTCTTTTTTTTAATGAATGGTGTGGTATACAGAATAATATTCGAGAGTTATGGGATTCATTAGTCCAATGGTTATAAAACAGATGCCTATGTTTCGGAGGAAGCCATTGGGGTTCCATTACATTATTTAAATTACAGGCTTCATTCAAACATTGAAAAACTTTCTTATAGCTCTTAAAAAAACACCCTTTATATATATCCGAGGTGTGGGTATTCAAAGTTTGGCCGGCCGAAGTTCCTTCCTTTTCATACCCACCACCGAAGTATGGGGGGTATTCATTTTGTCATTCCGTTTGCAACACATCGAAATATCCATTTCCGACCCTATAAAGTATATATATTCTTGATCAGCGTAAAAATCTAAGACAATCTGGCCATGTCCGTCCGCCTGTCTGTTGAAATCACGCTATTTCTTTAAAAATACAGATATTGAGCTGAAATTTTGCACAGATTCTTTCTTTGTCCTTAAGCAGGTTAAGTTCGAAGATGGGCTAAATCGGACTATATCTTGATATAGCCCCCATATAGACCTATCTGCCGATTTAGGGACTAAGGCCCATAAAGCCACATTTATCATCCGATTTTGCTGAAATTTGGGACAGTAATTTGCATTAAGCCCTTCGATATCCTTCATTTATTTGGCTTAGATCGATCAAGATTTGGATATAGCTACCATATAGACCGATCCGCCGATTTAGGGTCTTAGGCCTATAAAAGCCACATTTATTATCCGATTTTGTTGAAATTTGGGACAGTGAGTTGCGTTAGGCTCCTCGACAACCTTCGTCAATTTGGCCTAGATCGGTTACATTTGGATATAGTTGCCATATAGACCGATCTGCTGATTTAGGGTCTTAGCCCATAAAAGCCACATTTATCATCCGATTTTGCTGAAATTTGGAACAGTGAGTTGTGTTAGGCCATTCGACATCCTTCGTCAATTTGGCCCAGATCGGTCCAGAATTGGAAATAGCTGTCATATCGTCCGATCCTCCGATTTAGGGTCTTAGGCCCATAAAAGCCACATTTATCATCCGATTTTGCTAAAATTTGGGACAGTGAGTTGCGTTAGGCCCTTCGGCATCCTTTATCAATTTGGCCCAGATCGGTCCAGATTTGGATATAGCTGCTATATAGACCGTTCTCTCGATTAAAAGTTTTGGGGCCATAAAAGGCGCATTTATTGTCCGATGTCGGTGACTTTGGGACAGTGAGTCGTGTTTAACCCCTCGTGATGCTTTTACAATATGGCACAAATCGGTTCAGATTTTAGTATATCTGTCATATAGACCGATCTCTCGCTTCAAGGTTTTGAGCCCATAAAATGTGCATTTAATATCCGATGTCGCCAAAATGTGGTACAGTGAGTTATGTTAGGAATTTCGATATTATTCTCCAATTTGGCCCAGATAGGTCCAGATTTGGATATAGCTGCCATTGAGACCGATCTCTCGATTTAAGGTCTTGGGGCCATAAAAGGCGCATTTATTGTCCGATTTCACCGAAATTTGGGACAGTGAGTTGTGTTAGGCTCTTCGACATATATCTGCAGCTTGGTCCAAATCGGTCCAGATTTGGATATAACTGCCATATAGACCGATATCTCGATTTAATATTATATACATTTATAATCCGTTTTCACTGAAATTTGACACAGTTTCGTATGTTAGGATTTTTGACATCCGTATCGTACATAGTTCAGATCGGTTTAATTTTAGCTACTTAAAAGATCAATACTTTGTTTATACAATTGAACAATGACTTTTACTTATAGTATTTGGTTGAAATCAGAAAATATTTCGATATAGCTGCTATGGGGCATAAGGCATGCATTTTTCATCGGATTTTGAAGAAAAATGGTTTACATATATACCCGAGGTGTTGGGTACCCAAAGTTCGGCCCGGCCGAACTTAACGCCTTTTTACTTGTTATATCATCCACGATAGGATGGGGGGTATACTAATATCGTCATTCTGTTTGTAAGTACTCGAAGTAATAGTTTGAGACCCCATAAAGTATATATATATTTTTGATCGTCGTGACATTTTATGTCGATCTAGCCATGTCCGTCGGTCTGTCCGTCCGTCCGTCCGTCTGTCTGTCGAAAGCACGCAAACTTTCGAAGGAGTAAAGCTAGCCGCTTGAAATTTTGCACAAATACTTCCTATTAGTGTAGGTCGGTTGGTATTGTAAATGGGCCATATCGGTGAATGTTTTGATATAGCTGCCATATAAACCGATCTTGGGTTTTGACTTCTTGAGCCTCTAGAGTGCGCAATTCTTACCCGATTGCAATGAAATTTTGCACGACGTGTTTTGTTATGATATCCTATGTACAGCAAGTTTTGAAAAAAAAAAATGTTTCTTGCTTATTTACATACCCTCCACATTGGATCGCATTTGCCGAGTTCTTCTCCCGGCATCACTTCTTAGGCAAAAAAGGATATAAGAAAAGATTTGCTCTGCTATTATTATATTATTATACGTTGGAGACCTGTGTAAAATGTCAGCCAATTCGAATAAGAATTGCGCCCTTTGGGGGCTCAAGAAGTAAAATAGAGAGATCGATTTTTATGGGAGCTGTATTGGGCTATAAACCGATTCAGACCATAATAAACACGTATGTTGGTGGTCATGAGAGGATCAGTCGTACAAAATTTCAGGCAAATCGGATAATAATTGCGACCTCTATAGGCTCAAGAAGTCAAGATTCCAGATCGGTTTATATGACAGCTATATCAGGTTATGAACCGATTTGGACCATACTTGGCACAGTTGTTGGATATCATAGCAAAACACGTCGTGCAAAAATTAATTCAAATCGGATAAGAATTGCGCCTTCTAGAGACTCAAGAAGTCAAGACCCAAGACCGGTTTATACGACAGCTGTATGGGGTTATGGACCGATTTGAACCTTACTTGGCACATTTATTGGATATCACAACAAAACACGTCGTGCAAAATTTCATTCCAATCGGATAAGAATTGCGCACTCCAGGGGCTCAAGAAGTCAAGACCCAAGATCGGTTTATATGGCAGCTATATCAAAACGTGGACCGATATGGCCCATTTACAATACCAACCGACCTACACTAATAGAAAGTATTTGTGCAAAATGTCATGCGGCAAGCCTTACACCTTCGAAAGTTAGCGTGTTTTCGACAGACAGACGGACGGACGGACAGACGGACGGACGGACAGACGGACGGACGGACGTACAGACGGACGGACATGGCTAGATCGACATAAAATGTCGCGACGATCAAGAATATATATACTTTATGGGGTCTCAGACGAATATTTCGAGTAGTTACAAACAGAATGACGATATTAGTATACCCCCCATCCTATGGTGGAGGGTATAAAAATCAATTTGTGTTTGTATGTTTGTTTGTTTGTTTGTGTGTTTCTTATAGACTCTGAAACGGCTGAACCGATTTTCTTGAAATTTTCACAGATGGTGCATAATGATCCCGTGGTGAAAATAGGGTACTACAGAAACTCCAGATCACGGATTTTGTGTGCCCTCATAGAGTACCCTAAAAATAAAAATTTTGTATCCAAATTTCGGATGGGGTACCTAAGGGGGCTGTCCCACCCTAAAACCTGCCAAACATATATTTGCACCAATCACGACAATATGGGACTCAAATGAAAGGTATTTAGGATAAGAAAACGTATCTGATATCCATTTGTCGAACCAACTGCTAGGTGGCCCACCCGAACCCCCAAAACACCCATAGATCGGACATATTTACCGACCATGGCAATATGGGACTCAAATGAAAGGTATTTGCGAGTAGAATACGAATCTGATATCCAAATGTGCGACCACGTTTCTGGGGGTCCACCCCTTACCCAAAACACCCCCCAAACAGGACTTATTAATTGACCATGGGAATATGGGGCTTAAATAAATGGTATTTGATTGTAGAATTAGAATCTGATATTCTAATATGAGACCAAGTATTTGGGAGCCGCCTCTCCCTAAAAACCTCCCCCAAAGGGGACACATTTACGACCATAGCCACATGGGGCTCAAATGAAAAGTGTTTGGGAGTAAAGCACAAATCTGATATTAATATTTGGGAAAAGTGTCTATGGGGCCACCCCACCCCCACAAGACCACCCAACCACCCCTAAATCGGACATATTTACCGATCATGGCAATATGAGATTCAAATGAAAGGTATTTGCGAGTAGAATACGAATCTGATATCCAAATGTGGGACGACGTTTCTGGGGGGGTGGACCCCTTCCACAAAACACCCCCCAAACATGACTTATATGGGGCTTAAATAAAAGATATTTGAGTGAAGATTTAGAATCTGGTATCCAAGTTTAGGACCATGTATTTAGGGCATCACCCCTTTCTCAAAACACCCCCAAAGGAAAAAATGTTTCGAACATGCCAATATGTGGCTCAAATGAAAGGTATTTGCGATTAGAAAACGAAATTGATAACCTATTTTGGGGCCGTGTGTTTGGGGGACGCCTCATCGTGTAAACTCCCCTAAAGAGCACGATGCTGAAATTTTTCCAAGGCCAAGTGCCTGGGGGACCACCTCACCCCCGAAAACACCCCTAAATCAGATATCATGAGAATATCGTGCTGAAATGAAGTATTTTAAGAATGGAGTACACCTTGCATCCAAACTTAAATTCGTAGACCAATAAAGATCATATGGGATTCGGACAAAGGCACTTATATTGTTAAACAATTAGTCAAGCGATATACTATTTTCGTAGCATAGTATTTAACTGAAAGCTCTTTAATTGCCGAAAATATATTCCAAGGAAACTTTTGTTCCATATAAAGTAAAAGAAGGCGCAGCAGATCGAGCCCGGGTCAGCTAGTATCACATAAAAGTAAACATTCAACATGCAATTAGCATAATGTCAATTTTATAGAAAGATAAGTTTGCTTAGAGCAATATATGCATTTCCAAAGTACTTTGTTGACCACGAAATTTCAATTACTTTTTGTATGAAATTTACTTCTCTTTGTAATCCTTTGTTTGCATTGTCCTATTCAGACTGTGAGAATTGATAATGAAATCTAAAATGTTTTGCTATGGCAAAAATTCTAAGCCGTAGGTGATTCAGTTATGCAAGCTTTATTGGAAGCTTTGGATTGTATTGTTTTTCGTTCAATAGCTGCATTTTAGTTCAATTAAAAAATGGCGGTTTTTTTAAATGAAATTCCCATCGCATTTTTTTTGCTGCTTGTATGCAATAAAGTCACAATGATTTATGTGCGTTTATGTTTTGAAACAAGAAAACAATGGTGAATTCAATTAAAATCCCATTGAAACTTAAATGGTTTATATCGTACTAGTATACATTACAAATATCCAAATAACAACTGAACCAAAATGAACTATGGTTTTGCTAGAATATGTATGTATATAAGGCTGTCCCACGCTATAAGGGAGACTATTTTTTATTTCAGGTCCGTTCGTAAATAAGAAATTAAATTTAGAAATAGCAGATTTATTTTAACGTTACGGTTCTTTGGCTCGTTTCCATGGCCAAAATCCTACGAATTTTGGGACCATTTTTTTCACTGTACATACCTTCTTATATTTACAAAAAATTCTTTTTGTAAAATATTTTTTTTTGTGGGGTATTTAGACTTTTCTGTGCCATTGTATATTACCTTAATCGTCTTGACATTTAAGTCGATCCCGCCATGTCTGTTCGTCCATAATCCGAACTCTTGATTTGACATATTTGGCCCCCGAAAGCCGCAGTTGTTAATTGATTTGGCTGCAATTTGTAAGTAGTATTCTTTTAAGACTTGTAACAACCCACTGTGGTCGGACTTGCATGTAAAGAGCGGCCAAAAAACCATAAAAACCACATGTATTAGCCGAATTCGCTGAAATTTGGAACGGTGAGTTGCAATATGCCTAGCGATGTCTGAACGGAATGTGGCCCAAATTGGACCATATTTCGACATAGCTGCCATAAAGACCGATCTGCCAGTTTTTAGTTTAAAGCCCATAATTTCCGCATTTATTACCCGATTTCTCTGAAATCGGGAACGGTAGGATGTATTATACCTAACGATATCTGAACCGCATATGGTCCAAAACAGGTTATATTTCGATATAGCTGTCATATGGACCATTTTCAGTTGTTCATAGTACTTTAACAATATTTTTACGACTAATTTGACACTTTCACAAGGTTGAAGCAGCCTGAAGGAGCGTTCCAATGCTTTGTGATGTACTAGAGAGTTCTCAACTATTGTCTTGGCTACAATTTTTGTCTTAGCATTGTATCGAAAATCTCAATTGTTTGGCTATGAGAAATCAAAATCTAAAGGCATTTGCACACAAGGCTGAAGCAGCCTGAAGAAGCGTTCCAATGCTTTGCGATGTACTAGAGAGTTCTTAACTATTGTCTTGGCTACAATTTTTGCCCTATTATTGGATCGAAATCCCACTATCTCAGGGGTATGGCTGTTATAGGCCAAAATATAAAAAAAATCGTGACAAAAGTCTGAGAAATCAAAATCTCGAGGCTCGATTTTCACTGTATACCTATTGTCCAGTGGATTTTTTTGCTTAGTGCTATCCCAAATAGAAACGTGAAGGGCACATTAAAATTTTTTTCCTTCCATACTAATCGCCTCACTCTAGTATGTATATATAAACCAGTAAGGAAAGGCAAAAGACGGGCGGTGCCGACTATATAATACCCTACACCACCTAGTGCATGAAGTACTTTTTATATGTAGAACTTATCTCGAAATCTAGTCAGACTTTAATTTGGATACCAATTGAAATAGCAATTTAGAATCTTGTAATATTTTTCTACCATAGATTGGATTTGGATTTCCACATCTTTAAAAGGCCATATCGGATATAAGATTATATGGGAGTTATATCGAAACCTGTGCCAGTTTTAATGGCACATACTGGGGCGTCAAATAGAGATTGACGTCCCAGTATGTGTCATTAAGATGTGACCAAAATTGTGGTTTTTACTGCCATAAAAGTCCATATCGGATGAAACATACACATTGGAACTATATCTAAATTAGGACTGATTTTAATGAAATTTTGCGCACGTATTGGAACGTGAATTTGAACGTCTCATGTAAAATCAGGCGAAAATTGAAGATTCTACAGCCTTAAAAAGCCATATCGGATGAACGATATATATGGTAGCTATATACAAATCTAAACCGATTTTTATGTATGGACCCTCCCCCTTACCCTAATTTTCAGAAACACCAGATCTCGGAGATGGGTTGTGCGATTTAAGCGAAATTTTGTGTGATCTCATATAGTACCTTAAAAATTAAAATTTGGTATCCAAATTTCGGGTACCTAGGGGGGCCGACCCACCCTAAAACCTACCAAACATATATTTAAACCAATCACTACAATATGGGACTCAAATAAAAGGTATTTGCGAGTAGAATACGAATCTGATATCCAAATGTGGGACCACGTTCCTGGGGGTCCACCCCTTCTCCAAAACACCCCCCAAGCAGGACTTATTTACTGACCATGGGAATATGGTATCCAAATATAAGACCAAGTTTTTTGGGGGGCCGTCTCTCACCAAAAACAAACCCAAAATGGGACAAAATTGCGACCATAGCAATATGGGGCTCAAATTAAAGGACTTTGGGAGTAAAGCACGGATTTCATATCAATATTCGGGAAAAGTGTCTATGGGGCCACGCCACCCCCACAACACCACCCAAATAGTAAGTATTTTCTGACTACTGCAATATGAGGCTCAAATAAGAGGGTTTTTAAGGTGGAACATGAATCCTATATATTTTCAAGGCCAAATCACTGAGTTGCCGCACATCCCCCAAAATACCCCTAAGCCCTTCGTGTTTACCGACTATGAAATATGGGGCTCAAATTAAAGGTATGTGGGAGTAGACCACGTATTTGATACCAACATTAGGGGCCAACTGTCTAGCGGACGTCCCACCACCATAACAAAAGAGAGTGGAACTAAATATTCATAGTTTTTAGGGCCAATACCCCAAACCGGACATATTTGCTGACTTTTGCAATAAAGAGTTTAAATGGGATTAGAAAACCAATTTGATATCCAATTTTGAGGGCAATGGCAATATGGGGTTCAAATAAATGATATATTGACATATGAGAATAGAGCACGTTGCTGATATATTTTCCGGCCTTAGTGTTTGGGGGATCACCCCAATCCCCAAAACACCCCTAAGTCGGGCATATTTACCGACCATGTCAATGTGGAGCTTAAATGAATGGTATTGGGGGTAGAGCAAGAATTGATACCCATTTTCGGGACCAATTTTCTGGGGTCTACCCCTTTTCCCACAATACCCCACAAAAAGCAATTTTTTAGTGACCATCGCAATATGGGGCTCAAATAAATGTATTTGCGAGAAGAATAGGCATTTGATGTCACAATGTACGACCATGTGTTTAGTGCTTCGCCCCTTTCCCAAAACACCCACAAAGGAAAAAAATTTTCGACCATACCAATATGTGGCTCAAATGAGAGATATTTGAGATTAGAAAACGAATTTGAAAACCAATGGCAGTATGGGGTTTAAATAGATGGTATTTGATAGTGCTCTTCACTATGCTGATATATTTCAGGGCCAAGTATCTGGGGGACCACCTCTCCCCCGAAAACACCACTAAATCAGACATCATGAGAATATCGGGCGGAAATGAAGTATTTTAAGAATGGAGTACACCTTACATACAAACTTAAATTCGTAGACCAATAAAGATGATATGGGATTCAGATAAAGGCACTTATATTGTTAAACTGTTAGTCAAGTTAGCATGGTATTTAACTAAAAGATCTTTAATTGTGGAAAATAAATATTCCAAGGAAACTTTTATTCCATATAAAATAAAAGAAGGCGCAGCGGAGCAGGGCCGGGTCAGCTAGTTGCCTACAAAGGTTCAAGAAATCAAGATGCCAGATCGATTTATATGGCAGCTATATCAGGTTATGAACCGATGTGAATTCTATATAGCATAGTTGTTAGAAGTCATGACGAAACACGTCGTGCAAAATTTCAGCCAAATCGGATTTTTATGACAGCTGTATCAGGTTATAGACCGATTTGAAATGTACTTGGCACAGTTGTTGAAAGTCATGACGAAACACGTCATGCAAAATTTCAGCCAAATCAGATAGGAATTGCGCACTCTAGAGTCTCAAGAAGTCAAGACCCCATATCGGTTTATATGACAGCTATATCAGGTTATGAACCGATTTCAACCATACTTAGCATAGTTGTTGAAAATCACAAAAAAAAAAACCTCACACAAATTTCAGCCAAATTGGATGCAAATTGAGCCCTGTAGTGGCTCAAGAAATCCAGATCCACTATCGGTTTATATGGCAGCTTTATCAAAACATGGATTGATATGGTCCATTTACAATCCCAACCGACCTACCCCTATAAGAAGTATTTGTGCAAAATTTCAAGCGGTTAGCTTTACTGCTTCGAAAGTTAGCGTGCTTTCGACAGACAGACGGACGGACGGACATGGCTAGATTGAAATAAAATGTCATGACGATCAAGAATATATATACCTGAGACGAATATTACGAGGAGTTACAAACAGTATGACGAAATTAATATACCCCCATCCTATGGTGGAGGGTATAAATATAGAAAACTGACAAAAAGACATGGAGTTATCTCTAGTATATTGGTCATTACTTCACAGGTTGCAAAAAGTTGCAGCAAAAATTGCATGTTGCATCTTAAGACCACCATTGACATTGGTTTAAAATATCAATTGGGAGTTCAAGGGGGAAAATAACTAAAAATCTTCGTGAAGCTCAATTTAACTGGCGAGGTAACATTACAAAACATTTAAATAAAACACTAATATTGAATAATCTATGTAACAACTTAACATACACAAAACCGCACTAAACTCAAATTAATACCTTTCATTTCAATATCCATTATAAATTTTGTCAATACAAATTTGTTTTATGTTTTCTATTATTAAATTGTTTTCACTTCACTTTTGCACTTTTGATACCAACTTCTTAGATATTGTCTTTTTGATACTATTCATCAAGAGTACCATTAGAACGAGTTAATCACTTGTAAATTTTCGAGATGATTGACTCCTTACGAGTTAATGTATGCATATATCGAACCAAATATTAGACTTTAATTTTGTGAATTTTGGCCAATGGCAGCGACCACTGTGCAACCGTTCCATGTACGGCCAAAATCGGTAAATATAAATCTCCCGATATGACGATTTGCACGAATTCTTGCAAGTAATGTTAATGTAGGAACAGAGGCAAACATCCTTCCTTGGCTTCCTTTTTGTAGCCAAGTCCGAACGGTGTGTCACAGTGCGACATCAGTTTGTAGAGAAGTTTTTACATGGCTGGCATATCAAATGGTACAGTACCTCACAAATGTCGCCAGCATTAGGAGGGAATAACCACCGCTGACATTTTTTCAGATGTTCTCGACACGAGTCGAACACAGGCGTTTAGCATCATAGGCCGACACGCTAACCTCTGCGCTATGGTGGCTTCAACCTCACACCTAGGTAGGTTGAAAAGAGGGCGCGGATATTAATCCACCCCATGGCACTATGGACATACACCTAAGCCAGTAATTGGAGTGTTGTGCGCTCTAAATACTAACAAGTAAGAGCGTGCTAAATTCGGCCGATCCGAATCTTATATACCCTCCACCATGCATTGCATTTATCGAGTTCTATGCGCGGTATCTCTTTTTAGGCAAACAAAGAATATTGAATAAGAACTGTTATGCTATTGGAGCTATATCAGGTTATAGTCCGATTCGGACCATAAATGAATGCTGAACATTGTAGAAGTCATTGTGTAATATTTCAGTTCATGCGGATACGAATTGCGCCTTGTAGGCGCTCAAGAAGCAAAATCTGAAGATAGGTTTATATGGGAGCTGTATCAAGCTATTGATCGATTCAGACCATATTAGACACAAATGTTGATGGTCATCAGAGAAGCTGTTGTACAAAACTTCAGCCAAATCGGATAAGAATTGCGCCCTCTAGAGGTTCAAGAAGTCAACATCCCAGATCGATTTACATGGCAGCTATATCAGGTTATGTACCGATTTATGCCATACTTAGTACAATTATTGGAAGTCATAACAAAAACTCCTCATGCAAAATTTCTGCCAAATCGGATGAGAATTGCGCGCTCTATTGGCTCAAGAAGTCAAGATCCAAGATCGGTTTATATGACAACTCTTCCAGCTTACGAAGCGTTTTGAATCATACTTAGCACAGTTGTTGAAAGTGATAGCAAAACACCTCGTGCAAAATTTCAGTAAAATCGGACGAGAATTGCACCCTCTAGAGGCTCAAGAAGTCAAGACGCAAAATCGGTTTATGTGGCATCTATATCAAAACATGGACCGATTTGGCCCATTTCAATACCAGCTGACCTACACTAATAAAAAGTATAAGTGCAAAATGTCAAGCGGCTAGCTTTATTCCTTTGAAAGTTAGCCTGCTTTCGACAGACAGACGGACGGACATGGCTAGATCGACATTAAATTTCACGACGATCAAGAATATATATACTTTATGGGGTCTCAGACGCATATTTCGAGGTGTTACATACAGAATAACAAAATTAGTATACCCCCATCCTATGATGGAGGGTATAAAAAGTAACTTCGATAATGAAAATCTAAATGAGATATTCCGTGCTACTTACAAAATCCTTAATTGTTTTCTATACCACGCCCAAAGGTTGGTTCACGTCTGGTATTGTGTCTCCACCTAAGTACGGGTGTCTGTTGGCCGTGGAAGCCGGGCATTGACATAGGAAATGCTCCAACTTCTCATCGTCTCTCCACATGCCCTACACTATCACTTGCTGCACTGATTTTGCATAAGTGAGCTTGCAGTCCTATGTGGTACTGAATGCTATACAGACCTCCTTCTTACTTCCTTTCAGCAATAGCTTCGTCTTCTCACGATCCGGATCACCCCATATGATTTTTGCAGTCCTAGCGACTGTTTGGCTGTTCGCCCACACCCTTAACTCGGACTACATTGACCGAAAAGGCTTCGGGTTAACCAAGTTTATTGACGGCAGTCCTCTGGCCTTCACTGCCAAATCGCCTGCTCTTTCACTCCCCCTCACTCTGCTATGGCCCGGCACCCAAACGATATGGATCGTGCCATCCTCAGAGAAGGCGTTAGTCTCCTTCTTACACACCAAAACTGTTCTTGAGCCGACCGTCCTGGTTGTTATTGCCCTGATGTCCAGTTTACTGCCCGTAAAGATGTTTACCACATAACCTTATGCAATCTGTGATCGCCCGTATCTCCTCCTGCAGGACCGTACTGTGGTCAGCCAGTATAAAACAGATCTCAGTCCTTTGGTTTTAAATGAATACGCCCAGGCCCTCTCTGTCCTCTAGCTGATCCATCTGTGTAGCTTGATCTTCTAGATGGCAATACCAGGGTTCCGTCAAACCAAGACTGGTAGCAGTTTGGATTAGATCAATTTGTCGGTCCACACATTGTTAAAAGCCCCCTCGATGTCAGTGCATACCGCCAATGTGTACGTCTTGGTATCGAAGGATTCTTCTTTTTATACCCTACATCACCACTGTGGTATTTATGCATAACCTAGGTCAGGGCAGTCTCCACAGACCTTCACTTGACATAGGCTTGCTGTTTCTATCCAAGCAGTTCGCTGGATGTCTTACTCTTTATCATGGTGTCCACAATACGTTCCATGGTTTTCAGTAGAAAAGACGTAAGGCTTATGGGTCTGTAGGCCTATGGTGTCGCTTAACTTGACTTGCCGGGCTTAGGTATGAATACCACCCTTGACTCCTACCAGGCTTTCGGAGTATATGAAAGTCTTAGGCACGCTGTGAAAATAAAGGCTAGATGGGACGCCATATATATTCCATCAAGTCCGGGTGACTTAAATAATTTGAAGCTCCTCCAGGCTTCCTTTGGAATCAATTCTGCAATGATAAGCCTTCGATCAATCTCATTATTCCAAGATTCCGGTTTTAATCAAAAGCCTCAACAAGTTCTCCGTTGTCTCTGTTCTCACTCTCATATCGACTACTAAAGTTTCAGTTTGGATATGAGTTATTGAGAGAAACTTTTTCATATTGGCGGCATCATTAACGCTATCGACGTGGTCGCAGAAAAGCTTCCAGGAGGAACGTTTTGCCGCTCTGATTACTTCTTGAGCCGTGTGTAATACACATCCAAATAAACTTCCACTTCTTTACGACGCGCTCTGTTATAAAATCTGCGGACCTCTTTCCTAATGTTGCGAATCTCCCCGGCCATCCGGGGTTTTTCTTACTTATATCCTTTCTTCAAAAGTACAACTGTTGGCGAAAATCCCTACTAGTGCAGTTGTTGTCCTGTTGACATTGTCTTCAATGTCTTCTATGCTTGGACAATCTAGATTACCTTTCCGAAGTCTTCTTCAGAGTAGCCTTCCGAGTTTTGTCCAGTTGGTTTTCCACTTATTACGGAGGCTTATTGGATTGGACACTGGCCGTGCTATTCTAAAACTAATGTAGCGATGGACAGAGAAGGAGTGCTTCATGGAGACATTCCACGCCCCTAAGAATAACTTTTATACTCGACGTCCTTGCTTAAATACCATCTTACGCATTTTGTGAACTCCAGGATCTTCGCTCTCAGGACCGTGTTATGGGCATAACCACACGTGTGTGCCTCGCCACAGCACCGATTCATGCCCACCTTATCGTCTACTTGGTGTAGATCATCCAGCGTCCTTGCGAAACATACATGACCGGGTGTTTAGGATCTCATCGCGTCCCACGGCGAAACCATCTCTTCATATTCATGTGTGTGAGGAGACATCTATCGACGGGTTACCCGCTGAACTATTGTATTTAAGACCGGAGGCGACACGCTGATAAGGCGTATGCATCAGTTTATCTGCGCAATCTGGCTCGAAGAATGCATACCTGATGATTGGAACCTCAGCATACTATGTCCCGTACACAACAAAGGAGACAAGATGGAATGTGCGTATACAAGATACTCTCGAGCGTACTGTGTGAAAGATGAAAACCTGAAGTCAATGAGATAATTGGGCCCTATCAATGTGGCTTAAGACCTGGTAAATCCACCCTGGACCAGATATTCACACTGCGCCAAATCCTGGAAAAAACCGTATCCCTGCAAAATTAATAAGACTATGCAGGATGACACTTGCTAATACGCGTTCCTCAGTAAGAATAGGAAAGAATCTCTTCGAACCTTTTAATACCAAACGAGGTTTCAGACAAGGAGACAGCCTATCGTATGATCTCTTTAATGTCCTGCCGGAGAAGATTATACAAGATGGAGATGTGAATAGATATGGCACACTAATCACAAGAGAACACATGCTACTCGCCTATGCCGGCGACATCGATATCATAGGTCGGGCACCGGAAGTAGTAACTGCAGCCTTTGAAAGAATCGAAAGAGTGTCAGTGAAAATGGGTCTGGCAGTAAATGGAGATAAGATGAAAGGGATGGTTTCAACTCCCAAAAAGCCTTACACAACCGAGCAGATAAAGAAAATGGAGAAAGTTGGGAACCACGTCTTTGAGACAGTCAGTAACTTTATCTACCTCGGCACCGCCGTAACCGAAACAAATGACACCAGTTTTGAGATTAAGCGAACAATAATACTGGCAAACAGATGCTTCTTTGGACTAAGTAAGCAGTTTAGAAACAAGGCCACCTCTCGACAGACGAAGATTACACTATACAAGACACTGATACTACCCGTGCTGTTATATGGTTCTGAAGCATGGCTACTTGTGAAAGCAGATGAGGTAGTGTGTGGAGTATTTGAGAGAAAGATTCTTCGTAAAATATATGGACTAGTTTGCGTTAATGAAGAATATAGGCGACTTATGAACCACGAGCTGTATGAGCTGTACGACGACGATATCATAGTTACACGCATCAAAATACAACGGCTGCGTTGGCTAGTTCATGTTGTCAGAATGAATGAAGAAGCTCCAGCAAAGAAGTTTTTTGAAGGCAAACCGGGAAGATCAAAAGCCCGATGGAATGATCAAGTGGTGGTAGACACCTCGAAACTTGGTGTCAGACATTTAAGAATAAGCGCAGAAGATCGAGGCGCTTGGAACGCTATTCTACTTTCGTCTAGTGGAACAAATATTCTGTCATCGCCAATTAAAGTAAATAAGAGGAGACATCTAGACATGTGGAAAATACACCAATTCGGGAAAAAACCCCTCACTCATTCAATCTCATTAAGACAGCTTCCCCAATGATTATTGTGCGAGATTCCCATGCGCACAGCCATATCGCACAATGCCCGGTTGGTACTCTCATATGGTGGGGAAAATGATTTATTTTTATACCCTCCACCATATAATAGGGCTATACTAATTTCGTCATTCTGTTTGTAACACCTCGAAATATGCGTCTAAGACCCCATAAAGTATATATATTCTTGATCGTCATGTCATTTTAAGTCTATCTAGCCGTCCGTCCGTCCGTCTGTCTGTTGAAAGCACGCTAACATTCGAAGGAGTAAAGCTAGCCGCTTGAAATTTTGCACAAATACTTCTAATTAGTGTAGGTCGGATGGGCCAAATCGGCCCATGTTTCGATATAGCTGCCATATAAACCGATCTTGGGTCTTGGATTCTTGAGCCTCTAGAGGGCGCAATTCTTATCCGGTCATTGAAATTTAGCATGTAGTGTTTTGGTAGCACTTCCAACAACTACGCTAAGTATGGTTTTAATCGGTCCATGTTTTGATATTGCTGCCATATAAACCGATCTTGGGTCTTGAGTTCTTGAGCCTCTAGAGGGCGCAATTCTCGTCCGATTTAACTGAAATTTTGCATGAGGTGTTTTGTTATGACTTCCAATAACTGTATGGCGTAAATCGGTATAGAACCTGATATAGCTGCCATATGAATCGATCTGGGATCTTGACTTCTTGAACCTCTAGAGGGCGCAATTCTCATCCGATTAGGCTGAAATTTTGTACAACAGCTTCTCTCATGACCTTCAACATACGTGTCTTATATGGTCTGAATCGATCAATAGCTTGATACAGCTCCCATATAAACCTATCTCCCGATTTTGCTTCTCGAGCCCCTACAAGGCGCAATTCGTATCCGCATGAACTGAAATATTACACAATAACTTCTACAATGTTCAGCCCATAATGAATATGGTCCGATTCGGACTATAACTTGATATAGCTCCAATACCATAACAGTACTTATTCAATATTCTACGTTTGTCTAAAAAGAGATGCCGCGCATAGAACTCGACAAATGCGATGCATGGTGAATGGTATATATTGTAAGATTCGGCCGGGCGGAATTTAGCACGCTCGTACTTGTTTGGAATGTCTTCGCAAGTTGGACCGTGAGTATTCTTTGCAGTTCTTAAGACATGTTAAAGCACCCAGTTTATAAGCCAATTTAATTTGAAATTGTTAAACGCAGACTTCAACTGAGCTCTATCGGTTGGCAATCAAAAAATAGCTTCACCTTACACAACCCTAGCAACTAACTACTGAGCACTTTATTATTCATGCGAGTATCTTTGCAATTTCTTTGAAATTTCCTGTTAAAGTATCTCAAAAATGTCATTGACGAAAGAGAGGAAGCCGAAGCAAAAGAAATGCCAGTACCATTGTGTGCCTTGGTAACAAGGGTATCCTTGTAGTATTGACACGAGGAAAATTAAATTTCGCGTCCTTTTGCCAACTTTTAAGAAGCACAAATGGAAATTTACATGCAAACAATTTCCCCTTTTTTGCTGTAAGTGATTTTGTTGGCATAAAAATTGATTACGTATTTCCATTTCTTAATTGAATAAATGATTGATTACACCTTCGGTGTGCAAGAGGATATAATATGAAAATTATTATAAGCGGCAAAAGAGTGAGGAAAGATAAATTTCAACCTGGATGCTTTTAAAATATAATACAATTTACACAATCTGAGAAGGAAGGTTTCGAAAAGTGCACTGAACTGTATAACGTGATTGTATTTACTCCAACACAAGGCTGTCAAAATTGAAACAAAAACTAGGACCATTTTAAATTTTCCATAGTTCTGTTAAACTGATGTTGTTTGCTCATCTCCTGTTGTTGCTGCACTACCACGGGATTGTCGCAAAAAAAAATTAAATTCAGTTTCAAGGCATAATTGAGTTTAAGGTAATTGGGTCGTCCTTTTCCATTGAGTGCAAGCCGTTAGACTTTTGCAGGATATTAAAAAAATGGTGCTCTGGGCAGTTGGCATCATGGAAGAGGTATGAAATAAATCATCTCTAAAAATTCGTGGCAGTTGGTCGTTTCCAATGACGATTTTGATGTATTTTCGGGCAATGCAGTGAGATCGCTTATTTGGTTGTAAACTTTTTCGAATATGTCGTCTTGAAACTCCGACGGAAAAGCCATATTGACTAGACATTGTGTGCCCAGTCTTTCTTGATTGGGTTCCACCGCAATCTACCCGTTTTTTAGAATCTTTGGTTCCAAGACATTTGCCAGAGCTGTAGGCGGATCGATTTGGTTTGATGACCGACTACTTAGACTTTGTACTGTAGTTAGGGTTCAATGTTAGATACAAAGACTTCAGTTCCATCTGTTCAGACTTCAGTTCCTTCTGTTCAGACTTCAGTTCCTTCTGTTCAGATTTCAGTTCCTTCTGTTCAATTGAAGCATAACCATTTTCGCACAGTTTTATTCCGAAGGCAAGCAAATAATTGTTAGATTAGATAACAAAACAATGTCTCCCTTACGAAGATTATACTGAAGGATTCGTTAACAAGTACTTACTGCACTTTAGTTGGCCATTACAGAACGTAGAATAGATTTTCAAGCGCCTTAATCTTCTGCGCTCCTTCTCCAATTTCTGACATTAAGTTTCGAGATGTCTCTCTCCATTTGGTCATTTCATATGAGTTTTGGTGTTCCGCTTTTGCGTGTTCTTTTGTGGTCTCCTTCAAAATACTTCTTTGCTGCAGCTTCTTCACTCATTCTGACAAAACAACCGTTGTATTTTGATATGTATTACTATGCTATCGTTGTCACAGTTCATACAGTTCGTGGTTCATACGACGCCTAAATACTCCATTAATGCAGACTAGTCCAAATATTAAACGAAGAGTCTGTGTCTTAATCACTCCCAGTGCTCCCTCATTTGCTCTTGCAAGAATCCGTGCGCACGCAGTATAAGTGTCTTGTATAGTGCAATTTTCGTTTGTCGAGAGTTGGCTTTGCTCCTGAACTGCACAATCCAAAATAACATCTGTAAGCCAATATGCTTCCTTTTATACCCTCCACCGTAGGATGGGGGTATATTCATTTAGTCATTCCGTTTGAAACAAAACAAAATATCAATTTCCGAGCCTATAATGTATATATTTTCTAGATCGTCGTAAAACTCTAAGGCGATCTTGCCGTCTGTCTGTTGAATTCACGCTTCAATCTTTAACAAGTAAAAAGGCGTTAAGTTCGTCCGGGCCGAACTTTGGATACCCACCACCTCGGGTATATATGTAAACCACCTTTCGTCAAAATCCAGTGAAAATTGCACACCTTGTGGCCCATAGCAGTTATATCGAAATATGTTCCGATTTGGACCAAATACTAATAAGTACAGTAGCTTTATCTAAAAATAAACCGATCTGAACCATATACGACAAAGATGTCAAAAAGCCTCACATATGTCATTGTGTCAAATTTCAGTGAAATCGGATTGTAAATGCGCCTTATATGGGGCCAAGACTTTAAAGCGAGATATCGGTGTACATGTCAACTATATCCATATCTGAACCGATTTAGGCCAAGTTGCAAAAAATTGTCGAAGAGCCTAACACAAAGCACTGTCCGAAATTTTGGAGAAATCGTACAATAAATGCGCCTTTTATGGACCCAAAACCTCAAATCGAGAGATCGGTCTATATGGCAGCAATATTCAAATCTGGACCGATCTGGGCCAAATACAAGAAGGACGTCGAAGAGCCTAACTAAACTCTTTATCTCAAATTTCAGTGACATCGGACAATAACTGGCCTTTTATGGTCCCAAAACATAAAGCCGAGAGATCGGTCTATATGGCAGCTATATCCAAATCTGGACCGATCTAAGCCAAATTGACGAAGGATGTCGAAGGGCCTAACACAACTCACTGTACCAAATTTCATCAAAATCAGATACTAAATGTGGCTTTTATGGGGCTAAGACCCTAAATCGGAGGATCGGTCTATATGGTAGCTGTATCCAAATCTGTCATTTCGTCATTCTGATTGTTATACCCTCCACCATAAGATGGGGGGTATACTAATTTCGTCATTCTGATTGTAACTACTCGAAATATTCGTCTGAGACCCCATAAAGTATATATATTCTTGATCGTCGTGAAATTTTATGTCGATCTTGCCATGTCCGTCCGTCTGTCCGTCCGTCTGTCCGTCCGTCCGTCCGTCTGTCTGTCGAAAGCTCGCTAACTTCCGAAGGAGTAAAGCTAGCCGCTTGAAATTTTGCACAAATACTTCTTATTAGTGTAGGTCGGTTGGTATTGTAAATGGGCCATATCGGTCCATGTTTTGATATAGCTGCCATATAAACCGATTTTGGGTCTTGAATTCTTGAGCTTCTAGAGGGCGCAATTCTTATCCGATTAGAATAAAATTTTGCACGACGTGTTTCGTTATGATATCCAACAACTGTGCCAAGTATGGTTCAAATCGGTTTATAACCTGATATAGCTGCCATATAAACCGATCTTGGGTCTTGACTTCTTGAGCCTCTAGAGTGCGCAATTCTTATCCGATTGGAATGAAATTTTGCAAGACGTGTTTTGTTATGACATTCAACAACTGTGCTGAGTATGGTTCAAATCGGCCCATAACCTGATATAGCTGCCATATACACCGATCTGGGGTTTTGACTTCTTGAGCCTCTAGAGTGCGCAATTCTTATCCGATTGGAATGAAATTTTGCACGACGTGTTTTGGTACGATATCCAACAACTGTGCTAAGTATGGTTCAAATCAGTCCATAACCTGATATAGCTGTCATATAAACCGATCTTGGGTCTTGACTTCTTGAGCCTCTAGAGGGCGCAATTCTTATCCAATTTGAATGAATTTTGGCACGTAGTATTTTGTTATGATATCCAACAACTGTGCCAAATAAGGTTCAAATCGGTTCATAACCTGTTATAGCTGCCATATAAACCGATCTGGGACCTTGACTTCTTGAGCCTCTAGAGGTCGTAATTATTATTCGATTTGCCTGAAATTTTGTACGACGGATTCTCTCATGACCATTAACGTACGTGTTTATTATGGTCTGAATCGGCATATAGCCCGATACAGCTCCCATATAAATCGATCTCTCTATTTTACTTCTTGAGCCCACAAAGGGCGCAATTCTTATTCGAATTGGCTGAAATTTGACACAGGTCTCCAACATATTATTTAATTGTAGTTCAAACCGGATCCTATCTTCATATCGCTCTCATAGCAGAGCAAATCTTTTCTTATATCGTTGTTTGCCTAAGAAGAGATGCCGGGAAAAGAACTCGACAAATGCGATCCATGGTGGAGGGTATATAAGATTCGGCCAGGACGAACTTAGCACGTTTTTACTTGTTGTATATTCTTTTGGCCTTAAAGCTAAATTTTTGCTTAATGAAAAGGCGCTCAAAATTAATGTTCACACATAAATATGTTCCCATGAATATAAATATGTTCCCATGAACATAAATATGTTCCCATGAACATAAATATGTTCCCATGAACATTCCAGTATCCCCTGTTCCAGATACTTCAAACTAATGTAATAATGAATATTGTAGCAAACATATGAAAACCCCTTTGGCCATTTATCTGCTTCCGTTGCTCTTTTGAATGAGAATAACTATTTAATACCATCACTTGTTAAGTAGTTAACCATAGGTGTGCAATCACTGTCCAGGAAACCAACGAAAATAACAATTGAAGTCAAACCAGGGAACTATTTGTTCATTAACAATTAATGAGAAAATAGTGTTTCACATAAATATAATACTAAATTTTGATTAGTGCTCTTATTAGAATAGCATGAAATAAGAAGGTTAGACAATTTAATATGAACTCGCATTGTGTTACAATAAAACTTATTATGTATTGCCAGTACCATGCACCGAGAATAATAATTTTGCTGATATCAGCAAACACTGTCTGCTGATTTTAATTAAACATCTTTTACCTTTGAAGGAAACACTAAAATTTTTAAACATTAAAACCATCGTTACGGATTTTCTAATAACCATAGGATGAGGGAGTACTAATCTAGTCATTTTATTTGTAACACCTCGAAATATTGATCTAGGACCTCATAAAGTATATATATTCTTGATTGTCTCCATGTCCATCCGTCCGTCTGTCGAAATCATGATAGCGGTCGAACACGTAGAGCTAGCCGCTTGAAATTTCGCACATATACTTCGTATCGGTGTAGCTCGTTGGGGATTGCGTAGGGCCATATTGGTTCAGTTTAGATATAGCTCCCATATAAACAGATCTTCCGATTTGCCTTATTGAGCTCATAGTACTAAAATTTTTGTCCGATTTGGCTAAAATTTTGCACATAGTATTCTGTTATGGCTTCCAATAACTGTGTTCGTTCTAAGACCTGATATAGCTCCCATATAAAACGACCTCCCGATTTCACTTCTTGCGCCTATGGAAGCCACAATTTTTGTACACAGTGTTCTATTATGACTTCGAAAAACTGTGGCAAGTATAGTCTTAATAGGTGCATAACCTGATTTAGCTCCCATATAAGCCGATCTCCCGATTTCAATTCTTGAGCGCCTGGAAGCCTCAAATTTTATCCGATTTGGCGATTTGGAGAAATTTTTAACATGGTATTCTGTCATGACTCACACCAAATGTGCCAAGTACGGATCAAATCGGTCAAGCACATGATATAACTCCCATATAAACCGATCTCCAGATTTATTTTCTTGAGGCCTTAACAGCCGCGATTATTATCTGATTTGGGTGAAATTTTGCATATAGTGTTCTGTTATGACTCTCAACAACTGTGGTCCAATTCGGTCTATAACTAGATATGTAGCTCCCATATTTTAGCAGAATCCATGGTGGTGGGTTCCCAAGATTCGGTCCGGCTGAACTTACCACGCTTTTACTTGTTGGCATTAATTTTTATACTCACCACCGAGGGTCTTAAGGTCGTAGGCCACATTTAATTAGAGATTTTGCTGAAATTTGGGACAGTGAGTTGTGTTAGGCCCTTCGACATGCCTCGTTAATTTGGCCCGGATCGTTTCAGATTTGGTTAGCTGCCATATAGACCGATCCTCCGATTTAGTGTCCACATTTATTATCCGATTTCGCTGAAATTTGGGACAGTGAGTTGTGAAAGGCCCTGCGACATCTTCCTTCAATTTGGCCCTGATCGGATCACATTTGGATATAGCTGTCATATAGACCGATCCTCCGATTTAAGATTTTGGGCCCATAAAAGACGTTCCTATTGTCCGATGTCGCCGAAATTTGGGACAGAGAGTTAAGTTAAGCCCCTCCACATATTTCTGCCATTTGGTCTAGATGGATCAAGATTTGCATATAGCTGCCATATAGACCGATCTCTCGATTTAAGGATTTGGGCCCATAAAAGGCGCATTGATAGTCCGATTTCACTGAAATTTGACACAGTGACTAATGTTAGGCTTTTCGGCATCCATGTTGTATATTGTTCAGATCGGTTTGTTTTTTGATATAGCTGCTAAAAATACCAATATTTTGTTATACACAATTGAACAATAACTTGTACTTATTAGTATTTGGTCCAAATCGGAACATATTTCGATATAACTGCTATGGGACATAAGGTATGCAATTTTCACCGGATTTTGATAAAAGATGGTTTACATATACACCCGAGGTGGTGGGTATCCAAAGTTCTGCTCGGCCGAACTAAACGTTTTTTTATACCCTCCACCATAAGATGGGGGGTATACTAATTTCGTCATTCTGTTTGTAACTACTCGAAATATTCGTCTGAGACCCCATAAAGTATATATATTCTTGATCGTCGCGACATTTTATTTCGATTTAGCCATGTCAGTCCGTCTGTCCGTCCGTCCGTCCGTCCGGAGGAGTAAAGCTAGCCGCATGAAATTTTGCAAAAATACTTCTTATTAGTGTAGGTCGGTTGGTATTGTAAATGGGCCATATCGGTGCATGTTTTGATATAGCTGCCATATAAACCGATCTTGGGTCTTGACTTCTTGAGCCTCTAGAAGGCACAATTCTTATCCGATTTGAATGAATTTTTGCACGAAGTATTTCGTTATGATATCCAACAACTGTGCCGAGTATGGTTGAAATCGGTCCATAACCTGAAATAGCTCTCATATAAACAGATCTGGGGATTTGACTTCTTGAGCTTCTAGAGGGCGCAATTCCTATCCGATTTGGCTAAAATTTTGCATGAAATATTTTATTTTTACTTTCAACTACTGTGTCAAATCAGGTTCAAATCGGTTCATAACCTGATATAGCTGCCATATAAACCGATCTGGGATCTTGACTTCTTGACCCCTAGAGGTCGCAATTATTATCCGATATGCCTGAAATTTTGTACGATGGATCCTCTCATGACCATCAACAAACGTGTTTATTATGGTCTGAATCGGTCTATAGCCCGATACAGCTCCCATAAAAATCGATTTCTCTATTTTACTTCTTGAGCCCCCAAAGGGCGCAATTCTTATACGAATTGGCTGAAATTTTACACAGGTCTCCAACATATAAATTAATTGTGGTCCGAACCGGACCATATCTTGATATCGTTTTAATAGCAGAGCAACTCTTTTCTTATATCCTTTTTTGCCTAAGAAGAGATGCCGGGAAAAGAACTCGACAAATGCGATCCATGGTGGAGGGTATATAAGATTCGGCCCGGCCGAACTTAGCACGCTTTTACTTGTTTTATACTCTCCACCAAAGGATGGGGGTATACTAGTTTCGTCATTCTGTTAGTACCTCCCTGAAATATTCATCATTCAAGACCCCATCTTATATATAAAAATCAATTTGTGTTTGTTTGTAGGTTTGTTTGTTTGTTTGTTTGTTTGTTTGTTTGTTTGTTTGTATGTTTGTGTGTTCCTTATAGACTCAGAAACGGCTGAACCGATTTTCTTGAAACTTTTACAGATGGTGCTTTGTTTCTTATAGTAGTTCTCAGTTTTCCGGGGGCGGGTTACTGGCCCAGCGCCCCAACCGCATGGGTTTTGTGGGATTGCACAGATTGCAAGATCCAACGCTCGCCGCCCCTAACCTGCGAAGAGACGCTGTTGTTGCCCATTGGTTATTTGAAGGCGCCAATAACTCGCCTTGTCATCTCGAGTATCATTGGTACTTAGTATTTAATTAAGAGCCAGGGCCACCTGACTCCTCACTGAGACTCTCCTCTCGAAAATCGCTGACTGCCCGCGGCCGCATTTGCAGCTATTCCGCATAAAAATGGAGCTTTCCCCCATCCGCAACCTGTGGACGCGACCGGTAGCTTTCAGCTAAGCTTCCCGTGATAACGATGGACACCACACAAGTTGGAGCTCAAAGTTCCAGCCTATGTGGTGCTCATAGTCATCCCGTATAGTTGCTACAAGGCGCAATTCTTACCCGAATGAACTGAAATATTACATAATGACTTCTACAATGTTCAGCATTACTTTATGGTCCGAATCGGACTATAACTTGATATAGCTCCAATAGCATAACAGTTCTTATTCAATATTCCATGTTTGCCTTAAGGAGATACCGCGCAAAGAACTCGACAAATGCGAGCCATGGTGGAGGTTATATAAGATTCGACCCGGCCGAACTTAGCACACTCTTACTTGTTAAGACTTTTTTGTCTGTTACTTCGAAGATCCATTAATATTACAATTTTTGTTTGCTTCTCTTTTAAGACGAGCTCAATGATCGGGGATTTTTGCAATGGAAAAGGAAAGCCAGATACGGTAACACCCACCAGTCTCTATGGGACACGTTTTGTCACTTGGTAAGAATAACACTTTAGCCATATTAGGTGCGAAGGCTTTAAGGGCCGTACGATATTATGTTAAACTTATATCCAATTTATTTCGAAAACGCCTCCATGATATAAATATCACATTAACGAGGCCCAACAGCCCTGTGGAGTAGCCTTCTTCTCCCCAAAGGATTTTTGCCGCCCGACCATATCTCGGGCTGCGTCGACTCGAAAGGTTTCGGGTCAACCAAGTTTATTAATGGCAGTCTTCAGGCCTTCACTTCCAAATCGTCTGCTCTTTCATTCCCCCTTACTCCGCTATGACCCGCTGATATAATTTTTATACCCTCCACCATAAGATGCGGGGTATACTAATATCGTCATTCTGTTTGTAACTACTCGAAATATTCGTCTGAGACCCCATAAAGTATATATATTCTTGATCGTCGCGACATTTTATGTCGATCTAGCCATGTCCGTCCGTCTGTCCGTCCGTCCGTCTGTCTGTCGAAAGCACGCTAACTTCCGAAGGAGTAAAGCTAGCCGCTTGAAATTTTGCACACATACTTCTTATTTGTGTAGGTCGGTTGGTATTGTAAATGGGCCACATCGGTCCATGTTTTGATATAGCTGCCATATAAACCGATCCTGGGTCTTGACTTCTTGAGCCTCTAGAGTGCGCAATTCTTATCCGATCGGAATGAAATTGTGCACGACGTGTTTTGTTATGATATCCAACAACTGTGCCTAGTATAGTTCAAATCGGTCCATAACCTGATATAGCTGCCATATCAACCGATCTTGGGTCTTGACTTCTTGAGCCTCTAGAGTGCGCAATTCTTATGCGATTGGAATGAAATTTTGCACAACGTGTTTTGTTATGATATCCAACAACTGTGCCTAGTATAGTTCAAATCGGTCCATAACCTGATATAGCTGCCATATCAACCGATCTTGGGTCTTGACTTCTTGAGCCTCTAGAGTGCGCAATTCTTATCCGATTGGAGTGAAATTTTGCACGACTTGTTTTGTTATGATATCCAACAACTGTGCCATGTATGGTTCAAATCGGTTAATAACCTGATATAGCTGCCATATAAACCGATCTGGGATCTTGACTTCTTGAGTCTCTAGAGGGCACAATTATTATCCGATTTGCCTGAAATTTTGTACTACGGATCCTCTCATGACCATCAACATACGTGTTTATTATGATCTGAATCGGTCTGTAGCCCGATACAGCTCCCATATAAATCGATCTCTCTATTTTACCTCCTAAGCCCCCAAAGGGCGCAATTCTTATTCGCATTGGCTGACATTTTACACAGGTCTCCAACATGTAATAATATAATAATAGCAGAGCAAATCTTTTCTTATATCCTGTTTTGCCTAAGAAGAGATGCCGGGAGAAGAACTCGGCAAATGCGATCCATGGTGGAGGGTATGTAAGATTCGGCCCGGCCGAACTTAGCACGTTTTTACTTTGTACACTCTAAGACTGTTCGTGACCTTACCGTCCTGGTTGTTATTGCCCTGATGGTCAGTTCACTGTCCGTAAAGATATTCACACTCGACGTCCTTCCGTGAACACCACACCAATCAGGCAGTCGAAGACAGATCTCAGTCCCGGGGTTCTCAATGTAGACCCACAGGCCAACTCTGCCCTCTTGCTGTGATCAATCTGTGTAGCATGATCTCCCAGATGGCAATACCAGAATTCCGTCAATCCAAGACTGTGTCTCTGGCAGCAGTGTCTCGCATTCGACCTCAATTTTCATCTGAGGAAACCGATGGGACACCTCTTCTAATCCATGCGGGTTTCTTATCGCCGCCTCGATTATACCGCGATGGTAGAAATACTCCTCTCCTCTATCCATTCTCCCATTGCCTTGAGTCTTATTAGTCTTTTATAAGTACTTTAAGTGTTTTTCGCGGCGACGTTCTGGGGAACTCGAGGATAGAGACCGTGATATGTACTCTAGTCGGCGACGGATTCTCTAGGGACTCGGATGGAGAGCGGTGTTCTGCGACTTCGTGGTTTCCAAATTCAGGATCGAATAGTGCAAAATTGTAACCAAATCGGATAAGAATTGCGCCCTAGAAGAACTTAAGAAGTAAAATGGTCAGATCGTTTTACATGGGAGATTTTATCCGGTTATGGACCGGTTCAGACTGTATTTGTCCCGTTTGTTAGAGGTCATAGATATAGTGACTGTGACAAATTTTAGCAAAATCGGATAAGAATTACGCCCTTTAGAGACTCAAGAAGTAAAATCGGGAGATCGGTTCATATGGGTGCTATATCAGGCTATGGATCGATATGGTCCATTTGCAATCCCAACTGACCTACACTAAAAGGAAGTATTTGTGCAAAATTTTAAGCGCCTAGCTTTTCTCCTTCGAAAGTTAGTGTGCTTTCTTTTCTGGGTGGTGCTTAGCTTACGCTTATATTCGAAACCATAATAAGTACTCAAGTGAGGACGTGGCAGGTTCTACAACGCGAGACCTTCATTAGTACTCAAGCAAGGATGAGGAAGAAGTCAACTTAAAGAGAGCTTAAAAAGTACTCAAGCAAGGACGAAGGAGAAATCTACGGCAAGAGTCCTTAGTAAGTACTCAAGCTAGAATGAGGGAGAAATCGACACCAGGAGACTATAGTAGGTACTCAAGCATGGTTAGGCACGGTTCTAGCGCAAGAAACCTCAATAAGTACATAAGCAAGGATGAGGGACAAATCTATAGTATGTGACCTTAGTAAGTAGCTTTCGGTATCAAAACAGGACAAATGGGAGTACGAGTCCCATTTATGCAAAATCAGTGCGGCAAGTGATAGCATGTGTAGGGAATGCGGGGAAGATGATGAGACGTTGGAGCATTTCCTATGTCATTGCCCGGTTTTCGCGGCTAACAGACACCGGCACTTAGGTGGGGACACAATACTAGACATAAACCAACTAAGGGGCGTGGAATACATAACAATTAGGAATTTTAGAAGCAGCACGGAATTCCCGATTTACATTTTCTTATTGAAGTTTACTTTTTAGTATTTAGAGAGCACAACAAGCCGATTACTGGCTTAGGTGTACGCCCATAATGGACATGAGGCGCATTTATATCTGCACCCTCTTTTCAACATAACCTAGTAAGTACTCAATTAAGCACAGGAACGGTTCTATAGCAAGATACCTTAATAAGTACATAAGCAAGGACGAGGGAGAAATCTACGACAAGTGACTGTAGTAGGTACTCAAGTAAGGACGAGGGAGAAATCTACGGCACATTATTTAAGTAAGTACTCCAATACTTAAGCAAGGATGTGGGGGATTTACAACGCGAGACCTTAGTAATTATTCACGCGAGAACGTGGGGAGGTTTCTATACAAGACATCTTAATGAGTAATGTAGCAAGGATTTGGCAAGATTTTTTAAAGACGACAAGGTTTCTACTGCATTTCTAGAATCGGCGATAGGTTTCTGCCGTATTGCTAAGTGACCTTGACTGGTATTCCCGTAAGGATACGCTAGAACCGCAGGATTTGTAAGGAGACCTTGATAATGATACGATAGCACTAATGCAAACGATTTTGCAGGTTTTTCTTGGAGAATTTCGTAAGAGTTCCTGTAAGGATACGGTAGGACCACTGGAATTCTGCACGACCTGCAAAGAGATCTTGATAGGTACTACCGTAAGTATACGCTAGCATTACTGGAATTCTACAGTATTTGCTAGGAGTCCTTGTTAAGTACTCCCGTAAGGATACGCTAGAACTACTAGGATTCCCAGTATTGCTTCGAGACCGTAGTAGGCGCTCCAATAAGGTTAATGAAGTTTCACACTAGGACTACTAGGATGGTTCAGGATAAATGTTTCGGAGAGCTTGATAAGTACCTCTGCGATAATATAAGAATATTCGTACCGGATATCCTAAACAATGGTTGCAACGCGTAGTTGTCTTTTGTTGTTGTTGCCTGACGGTACGTAACAATGAAGAGACACTGGGGTTATGCCCTAACAATCTAATTAAGTGCGGACACTAAATCAGGCTGGAATCTACTTAGCGACTTGAATGGACAATGTTTAAGGATTTTGTGAGCAGCACTAAGTTCCTCACATATATTTCTTCGGGTATACTCTTTAGATTAAGAGGTCACATCAAGCTGATTACTGGCATAGGTATATGTTCAGTAACAAAGGGTGGATTAGTATTCACACCTTATTTTCTACCTAATCTGGCACATGTATAGAAAAACAAGTAAAAATGTGTTAAGTTCGATCGTGCCAAACTTTGGATGCCCACCACCATGGATATATTAATCATACCATACACGACAACTGTGGTACAGGGTAGTATAACTTAGTAAATTTGTTTGTAACACCCAGAAAGAGGAGCGACATAGCCATTGATAGGTTTACCAATCGACTCGGAATCAATTTCTGATTCGATTTAGCTACGTCCGTTTGTCTGTCTGTCCATGTTAATTTGTGCATAAAGTGCAGGTAGCAGTTTGCATCCGATCGTCTTAAAATTTGGTACAGAAATGTTTTTGGGCATTGAGACGAAGCCTATTGAACTTGGAAAAAAGTCGGATCCGATTTGAATATAGGTCCCATATATATGTTCGTCCGATTTTCAGTAATAATGCAATAAAATGGTCATTTGTTATTTCACGAATTTTGGCATGAAGGATTTTTTTGACTTGACTTTTTCACTCGACACTAATGGTGATTTTCATGGAAATCAGCTCAGATATATATATACTAAATAACTAAATTTCCCATGAACATTCCATTAGGGAACAGGGGATACTTGTCTCATATCAACGAGTGCAGTCCGATTAAAGTTTAAGTTCAATGATAAGGGACCTCATTTTTTATACAGAGTCCGAACGGCGTGCCGCATAGCGACACCACTTAGTAGAGAAGTTTAAAATGGCAGAATACCTTACAAATGTAGCCAGCATTAGTAAGGGGATAACCACCGCTGAAAAATTTGTGGATGTTCACGCCGGGATTTGAACCCAGTCGTTCGGCGTCATATGCGGACATGCTAACCTCTGCGCCACGGTGGCCTCCATAGTTTCATAGCTCTCACATATATAAATCGTCCGATTTACACTTCTAGAGTCACAATATGTTCATTTATTGACCAATCTTGCCAAAATGTTGCACAACGCTTTCCTCGGTGACTACCACAATGTCTGAGAAATTTTCTAGCTCCTATATATATGTTCGTCAGATTTTGGGTAATTTGCAATAATTTTGTCATTTGTCAACCGTAGTTATTAAAGTTTGAACATATGCTCGATATGTGATCTTAAAACATCCGCCGAGATCTATCAAAATTGGTTTAAAATTGGATATAACCTCAGCATTGTACAAATAGGGTAGATTTAGGGTATTACACAGTCGGCACCTCCCGACTTTTGCCCTTCCTTACTGGTTTATTATAACTTCACTACCATATCCATAGTTTTATCTAAATAGGGGCTGTTCTCAATTATATTTTATTCAGTCCCCGAGAACTCGTATACACGTAACAGTTTCAGTGAAATCAGGCAATAAATCCGCTTTTTATAGGACTAAGCCTCTAAATTGGATGATCGGTTCACATGTTAGCTATGTCTAAATATAGTCTGATCTGGACCATATGATGGTCGGATGACGGCAGGCTTAAGTACAACTCTCTATTGCAAGTTTCAGCCAAATCGGGCAATAAATAAAGCGTTAATGGGCTTCAAACCATCCAGCGATAGATCGGTCCATATACATACTTTTACTTTAATTGGCTATGACAGAATATTTGTTCCACTAGCCGAACCTAGAATAGCGTTCCAAGCGCCTCGATCTAATGCGTTCATTCTAAAATCTCTGACACCAAGTTTCGCGGTGTCTCCCACCACTTGATCTTTCCATCGGGCTTTTGGTCTACCCGGTTTGCGTGTACCACCGTGTTTGCCTTCAAAAGACTTCTTTGCTGGAGCTTTTTCATCCATTCTGAAAACATGACCTAGCCAACGCAGCCGTTGTATTTGGATTCGTGTAACTGTGCTATCGTCGTCATACAGCTCATACAGCTTGTGGTTCATATGTCGCCTATATTCTCCATTAACGCAAACTGGTCCGTATATTTTACGAAAAATCTTTCTCTCAAACCCTCCAAGCACTGCCTCATCTGCTTTCGCAAGTACCCATGCTTCAGAACCATACAACAGCACGGGTATTATCAGTGTCTTGTATAGTGTAATCTTCGTCTGTCAAGAAGTGGCCTTGTTTCTAAACTGCTTACTTAGTCCAAAGTAGCATCTGTTTGACAGTATTATGTTAAAATCAGTAGCAACACAATCCGTTCCAAATTCCGCGCAGATCGGTTGAAAATTGTAGCTACTACGGCAATTTAAGTGCAAATCGAGCGATACATATATATGGGAGCTATATCTAAATCTGAAGCGATTTTGATGAAATCTCACACATATGTTAAGATCAGTAACAAGACAATCCGTGCCAAATATTGTGCAGATCGGTTGAAAATTGTCCTTACTACAGCTATTTAAGTGCAAATCGGGCGATATATCTTAATCTTAATATAGATTCGGATCATTACTTTGTTGAAGCAAAAGTTTGCATCCGTTTGAATATGACGAGGAAAGTACGATCTGACATTGCACGGAAGCTGGACATTGAAAAGCTGTAAACACAACAGATGGCAGCAGCATACTCCACTCGACTGACCCACCTGCTTGATGAAAGCACTCCTTGTTCCGATGATATAATGGCGCAGTGGCAAAAAATTGCCCACTCCATGGAAAATGCCGCGAAATCCGTACTTGGCTACCAAAAACCTTCTCCAAGAAACCCATGGTACGACCAAGAGTATGGAGATGCTACTGAAGCCAAGAATGCGGCGTATAGAGCAACCCTGCAATCAGAAGCAACGCGCCAGATGAAGGAGAGGTATCGGAAGAAAAGGATAGAGGAGAAACGTCTATTCCGCAGAAAGCAAAAGGAAATGGAAAGACGTGAGTGTGAGCGAATTGAGATGCACAGGAGTCAGAATGAAGTCCGGAAATTCTACCAAAAATTAAACATCAAACCGATGGCTTCGGTGCAGGCACAACCTCCTGCAGAGACAAAGAAGAAAATCTGGTAACTGGCACAGATAACATGCTGAGGATATAGAAAGAACATTTTACTCAGCTGCTAGTGTCCGACATTGGCGGCGAAAAGGATACCGCAGAACCAATCCCTGATGATGGTATAGAATGTTTACCCGACTAAAGAACAACAAGGCAACAGGATCCGACGGGTTACCCGCTGAACTATTTAAGACCGGAGGCGACACGCTTATAAGGCGTATGCATCAGCTTATCTGGCTAGAAGAACGCATACCCGATGATTGGAACCTCAGCATACTATGTCCCGTTCAGACAAGGAGACAGCCTATCGTGTGATCTCTTTAATATCCTGCTGGAGAAGATTAGACGAGATGCAGATGTGAATAGATATGGCACACCAATCACAAGAGAACATATGCTACTCGCCTATGCCGACGACATCGATGTCATAGGTCGGTCACCGGAAGTAGTAACTGCAGCCTTTGAAAGAATCGAAAGAGAGTCAGTGAAAATGGGTCTGGCAGTAAATGGAGATAAGATGAAAGGGATGGTTTCAACTCCCAAAAAGCCTTGCTAGCTATAGCTCCCATATATATGTATCGACCGATTTGCACTTAAATGGCCGTAGTAGCTACAATTATCAATCGATCTGCACAAAATTTGGCACGGATTGTTTTGTTACTGATCTTAACATATGTGCGAGATTTCATCAAAATCGGTTCAGATTTGGATGTAGCACCCTTATATATTTATAGTAACAACAATTTTCAAACGATCTGTTTAATAGTTGGTTCAGATTTATATATAGCTTTCATATACATATATATTTATATGTTGCCCGAATTTATAATTGTAGGATAGGTGTAGGGTATTATAAAGTCGGCTCCGCCCGACTTTTGCCTTTCCATTCTTGTTTGAATTTTTCATTTGAGCATATTAGGCTTAAAATTTTGTACTTTTAACTCTAATGTTGATTTATTTGTAACTTTAACTGTTTAATGGTGCAAATGTACGAATATACAAATTTGAATGTATGTGGGGTGTAAATGTAGCTTGACATGGAGATAAAAACTTATGAACATGATATAAACAAGTAATAACAAGTTTTATATCTTTTTTATAAAGATGACAGATTGTGGGTGTCTATGTGACCTTCTTAGCTTTTTTAAATATTTACTCTAAAAGTTACAAATTTAAAAGGAGAAATGCTAAAACTCGCTAAAAAAGTTGTTTGGAGGAAAAGTTGTACAAAGAACCGCTTGGCAATATTTTAATAACGATGTGAATGATGTACGAGTATGAGTGTGCAAAAAAAAAAAAAACAACAACAACATACATATTCATCGCCTTATTTTATTAAAACTCCACTACCATATCCATGGTTATATCCAAACCAAAGCTGGTCTACATCATATTTGATTCAGATTCCGAGAACTTTTATATAAGGCACAGTTTAAGCGAAATAGGGCAATACATCCGTTTTTTATGGTACTAAGACCCCAAATTGGAAGAACTGTACATATGGCGGTTACTTTTAAATATGTTCCGATCTGCATAATATTCTAAACACGTAAAAGCGTGCAAAACAAGTAAAAGCGTCGTCCGGGCCGAATCTTTTATACCCTCCACCATGGATCGCATTTGTTGAGTTCTTTTCCCGGAATCTCTTCTATGGCAAAAAAGGATATAAGAAAAGATTTGCTCTGCTATTAGAGCGATATCAAGATATGGTCCCGTTTGGACCACAATTATATTATATGTTGGAGACCTGTGTAAAATGTCAGCCAATTCGAATAAGAATTTCGCCCTTTGGGGGCTCAAGAAGTAAAATAGAGAAATCGATTTATATGGGAGCTGTATCGGGCTATAGACCATATATACTTTATGGGGTCTCAGACGAATATTTCGAGTAGTTACAAACAGAATGACGAAATTAGTATACCCCCCAACCTATGGCGGAGGGTATAAAAATAATATACAACAAGCTTTTGATGGTGAACAATTTTAATTAGAAATGTTATTTTCAGGGGGAAACAAGTAAAAAGGCGTTAAGTTCGGCCGGGCCGAACTTTGGATACCCACCACCTCGGGTATATATGTAAACCACCTTTCATCAAAATTCGGTGAAAATTTGATACCTTATACTCATATACCTCTTACCGGTCTGAACTATATACGGCACGGATGTCGAAAAGCCGAACATAAGTCGCTGTGTCAAATTTCAGTGAAATCGGATTTTAAATGCGCCTTTTATGGGGCCAAGACTTTAAATCGAGATATCGGTCTACATGGCAGCTATATCCAAATCTGAACCAAGTTGCATAAACATGTCAAAAAGCCTAACACAAAGCACTGTCCCAAATTTCGGCGAAATCGGACAATAAATGCCTCTTTTATGGACCCTAAACCTTAAATCGAGAGATGGGTCTATATGGCAGCTATATGCAAATCTGGACTGATCTGGGCAAAATTTAAGAAGGACGTCGAAGAGCCTAACCAATCTCACTGCGTCAAATTTCAGCGACATCGGACAATAAATGCGTCTTTTATGGCCCCAAAACCTAAAACCTAGAGATCGGCCTATATGGCAGCTATATCTAAGTCTGGACCGATCTGTGCGATATTGCAGAAGTATGTCAAGGGGCTTAACTTAACTCACTGTTCCAAATTTCGGCGACATCGGACAATAAATGAGCATTTTATGGGCCCAAAACCATAAATCAAGAAATCGGTCTAAATGGCAGCTATATCTAAATCTGAACCCATCTGGACCAAATTGAAGAAAGATGTCGAATGGCCTAATACAACTCACTGCCCCAAATTTCAACAAAATCGGATAATTAATGTGGCTTTTGTGGGCCTAAGACCCTAAATCGACGGATCGGTCTATTTGGGGGCTATATCAATATATAGTCCGATATAGCCCATCTTCGAAGTTAACCTGCTTAAGGACAAAAAAAAAATCTGTCTAAAATTTCAGCTCAATATCTCTTTTTTTAAAGACTGTAGCGTGATTTCAACAGACAGACGGACAGACGGACGGACATGTCTAGATCGTCTTAGATTTTTACGCTGATCAAGAATATATATACTTTATAGGGTCGGAAATGGATATTTCGATGTGTTGCAAACGGAATGATAAAATGAATATACCCCCATCCTTGGGTGGTGGGTACAAAAACAAGTAAAAACGTGCTAAGTTCGGCCGGGCCGAATCTTATATACCCTCCACCATGGATCGCATTTGTCGAGTTCTTTTCCCGGCATCTCTTCTTAGGCAAAAAAGGATATAAGAAAAGATTTGCTCTGCTATGAGAGCGATATGAATATAGGGTCCGGTTTGGACTACAATTTAATTATATTTTGGACACCTGTGTAAAATGTCGGCCAATTCGAATAAGAATTGCGCCCTTTGGGGGCTCAAGAAGTAAAATAGAGAGAACGATTTATGTGGGAGCGGTAAAGGGCTATAGACCGATTCAGACCGTAATAAACACGTATGGTGATGATCAAAAGAGGATCCACCGTACAAAATTTCAGGCAAATCGGATAATAATTGCGATCTCTAGAGGCTCAAAAAGTCAAGTCCCCAGATTTGTTTATATATGACAGCTATATCAGGTTATGAACCGATTTGAACCATACTCTGCACACTTGTTGGATATCATAACAAAATACTTCGTGCAAAAATTCATTCAAATCGGATAAGAATTGCGCCCTCTAGAGACTCAAGAAGTCAAGACCCAAGATCGGTTTATATGACAGCTATATCAGGTTATGAACCGATTTGAACCATACTTGGCACACTTGTTGGATATCATAACAAAACACGTTGTGCAAAATTTCATTTCAATCGGATAGGAATTGCGCACTCTAGAGGCTCAAGAAGTCAAGACCCAAGATCGGTTTATATGGCAGCTATATCAAAACATGGACCGATATGGCCCATTTACAATACCATCCGACCTACACTAATAAGAAGAATTTGTGCAAAATTTCAAGCGGCTTGCTCTACTCCTTCGGAAGTTAGCGTGCTTTCGACAGACAGACGGACGGACATGGCTAGATCGGCATAAAAAGTCACGACGATCAAGAATATATATACTTTATTGGGTCTCAGACGAATATTTCGAGTAGTTGCAAACAGAATGACGAAATTAGTATACCCCCCATCATATGGTGGAGGGTACAAAAAACAAGTAAAAGCGTGCTAAGTTCGGCCGGGCCGAATCTTATATACCCTCCACCATGGATCGCATTTGTCAAGTTCTTTTCCCGGCATCTCTTCTTAGGCAAAAAAGGATATAAGAAAAGAGTTACTCTGCTATTAAAACGATATCAAGATATGGTCCGGTTCGGACCAAAATTAAATTATATGTTGCGTTAAGAATTGCGCCCATTGGGGCTCCCGAAGTAAAATAGAGAGAACGATTTATATGGGATCTGTATCGGACTATAGACCGATTCAGACCATAATAATTACGTTTGTTGATGGTCATGAGAGGATCCAACGTACAAAATTTCAGGCATATCGGATAATAATTGCGACCTCTAGGGGTCAAGAAGTCAAGATCCCAGATCGGTTTATATGGCAGCTATATCAGGTTATGAACCGATTTGAACCTTATTTGATCCAGTTATTGAAAATAAAAATAAAATACGTCATGCAAAATTTCAGCCAAATCGGATAAAAATTGCGCCCTCTAGAAGCTCAAGAAATCAAATCCCCCGATCTGTTTATATGACAGCTATATCAGTTTATGAACCGATTTGAACCATACTTGGCACAGTTGTTGGATATCATAACGAAATACTTCGTGCAAAAATTCATTCAAATCGGATAAGAATTGTGCCCTCTAGAGGGTCAAGAAGTCAAGACCCAAGATCGGTTTATATGGTAGCTATATCAGGTTATGGAGCGATTTGAACCATACTTGGCACAGTTGTTGGGTATCATAACAAAACACGTCGTGCGAAATTCCATTCCAATCGGATAAGAATTGCGCACTCTAGAGGCTCAAGAAGTCAAGACCCAAGATCGGTTTATATGGTAGCTATATCAGGTTATGGACCGATTTGAACCATATTGGCACTGTTGTTAGATATAATAAGAAAACACGTCGTGCAAAATTTCATTTCAATCGGATAAGAATTGCGCACTCTAGAGGCTCAAGAAGTCAAGACCCAAGATCGGATTATATGGCAGCTATATCAGGTTATGGACCGATTTGAACCATACTTGGCACAGTTGTTGGATATCATAACAAAACACGTTGTGCAAAATTTCATTCTGATCGGATAAGAATTGCGCACGCTAGAGGCTCAAGAAGTCAAGACCCAAGATCGGTTTATATGGCAGCTATATCAGGTTATGGACCGATTTGAACCATACTTGGCACAGTTGTTGGATATTATAGCAAAACACGTCATGCAAAATTTCGTTCCAATCGGATAAGAATTGCGCACTCTACAGGCTCAAGAAGTCAAGACCCAAGATCGGTTTATATGGCAGCTATATCAAAACATGGACCGATATGGCCCATTTACAATACCAACCGACCTACACTAATAAGAAGTATTTGTGCAAAATTTCAAGCGGCTAGCTATACTCCTTCGGAAGTTAGCGTGCTTTCGACAGACAGACGGACGGACGGACGGACGGACGGACGGACGGACGGACAGACGGACGGACATGGCTAGATCGACATAAAATGTCACGACGATCAAGAATATATATACTTTATGGGGTCTCAGACGAATATTTCGAGTAGTTACAAACAGAATGACGAAATTAGTATACCCCCCATCTTATGGTGGAGGGTATAAAAACTCACTGTTTTAAATTTCAGCGAAATCGGATAACAAAAGCACCTTTTACGAATTTAAGACCCAATGTCGCCTGATCAGTCTATATGGCATCTAAGTTCAAACATGGTCTCATGTGGACCAATTCTGGTTAAAACAACTGGAGGTCCAGTCCAACTCACTGTTCTAAATTTTATAGTAATGGGGCATTAAAAGAGGCTTTAAGAGGCTTAACACCTTTAATCGGCAGATCGGTCTACATAACAGCTATATCCAAATATGGTCCGATCTGGATCACATTCAGTTTGGATGTCGGGAGGCTTAAAACAACTCTTCCCAATTATAGCGAAATCGGTTTTATTATGTCTTAAGACCCTTAATCGGCAGATCGTTCTAAATGCCAGTTATATGTAAACATGGTCTGATCGGAACCAAATTCGGATCGGAAAAAGGCAGGCCGACAGCATCTCACTGTTTCAATTATTAGCGAAATCGTGTAATAAATGTGGCTTTTATCGGCTTAAGATCTTAAATCGGCCGATTGGTCTACATGGCAGCTATATTTATATATAATCCGATCTGAACGATACTAGGGTCGAATGTAGAGAGAGCCCAGGCAATTCAATATATAAAATTTCAACGAAATCGGATATAAAATGCCGCTTTTATCGTCCTAAGACCCTTAAATGTCCGATCGGTTTATATGGCAGCTATATCTATATATGATTCGATCTGAACCAAATGCGGTATGGATGAAGGAAGGCTCACGGCAACTAACTGTTCAGCATAATCGGAAAATAAATGAGGCATTACTTGGGCTTAAGACCCTTAATCGGATGATCGGTCTATATGGCAGCTATATCCAAATATGGTGCGATTTCATCGGTTCAAAAAATTAACCTCAGTGCATCACAAAGACGAACCTGTGCCAAATTTCAGCTCAATATCTCAATTTTTCAAGGCTATAGCGTGATCACAACAGAAGGACGGACAGACGACCAAACGGATTTACGAACAGACACATGGACATCGCTAAATCGCCTTAGAATTTTACGACGATCCTTAAGATATATATCTTGTAGGGTCGGAAATGGACTTTTCGATGTATTGCAAACGGAATGCAAAAATGCAAATCTTGCCCATGAACATTCCACTAAGGAACAGGGGCAAACTTTTCATATATCAATGAGTGCAGTCCGATTCAAGTTAAAGCTTAATGAAAAGGGGCCTCCTTTTTATAGCCGAGTCCGAACGGCTTGCTGCAGTGCGACACCTCTTTGGAGAGAAGTTTTACATGGCATAGTACCTCACAAATGTTGCCAGCATTAGGAGGGGAAAACGCCAGGATTCGAAACCAGGCGTTCAGCGTCATAGGCGGACATGCTAACCTCTGCGCTACGCTGGTTGAACATTGCACAGATTCTTTTTACACCCTCCACCATAAGATAAGGGGTATACTAATTTCTTCATTATGTTTGTAACACCTCGAAATATGCGTCTGAGACTCGCTAAAGTTTATATATATTCTTATATACCCACCACCGAAGGATGGGGGTATATTCATTTTGTCATTCCGTTGGCAACACATCGAAATATCCATTTCCGAACCTATAAAGTATATATATTTTTGATCAGCGTATAAACCTAAGACGATCTAGACAAGTCCGCCCGTCTGTCCGTCTTTCTATTGAAATCACGCTACAGTCTCTAAAAACAGAGATATTGAGCTGAAGCTTTGCACATAAGCAAGTTAAGTTCGAAGATGGGCTATATCGGACTATATTTTGATATAGCCCCCATATAGACCGAATCGACGATTTAGGGTCGTAGGCCCATAAAAGCCACATTTATCATACGACTTTGCTGACATTTTGGGACAGTGAGTTGTGTTAGGCCCTTCAACATCCCTCGTCAATTTGGCTCAGATCGGTACAGATTTGGATGTAGCTGCCATATAGACCGATCCTCCGATTTAAGGTCTTAGGCCCTTAAAAGGCGAATTTATTGTCCGATGTTACCGAAAATTGGGACAGTGAGTTAAGTTAAGCCCCTACACATACTTCTGCATTATGGGACGGATCGGTCCATATAGACCGATATCTCGATTTATAGTCTTGGCCACATAAAAGACGCATTTATAACCCGATTTCACTGAAATTCGACACAGTGACTTATGTTAGGCTTTTCGACATCCGTGTCGTATATGGTTAAGATTAGTTTATTTTTAGATATAGCTACTAAAAAGATCAATATTTTGTTATACACAATTAACAATGACTTGTACTTATTAGTATTTGGTCCAAATCAGAACATATTTCGATAAAGCTGCTATGCGGCATAAGGTATGCATTTTTAACCGGATTTTGACGAAAGGTGGTTTACATATATACCCGGGGTGGTGGGTATTCAAAGTTCGGCCCGGCCTAACTTAACACCTTTTGTTTGTTTTAAATCGATCTGGCAATGTCCGTCCGTCTGTCTGTCCAAAGTACGCTAACCTTCGAAGGAGTAAATTTTGAAATTTTGTACAAATACTTTCTATAAGTGTTGGTTGATTGAGATTGTCAATGGGTCAAATCGGTCCATGTTTTGATATAGCTGCTATATAAATCGATCTTGGGTCTTGACTTCTTAAGCCTCTAGAGGGCGCAATTCACATCCAATTTGACTGAAATTTTTTTAGTTTTTGTGTCACTTCAAACAACTTCGCCAAGTATGGTTGAAATCGGTTAAACTTTGATATAGCTGCATATAATCCGATCTTGTGATTTGATTTCTTGAGCGTCTAGAGGGCGCAATTCCTATCCGATTTGACTGAAATTTTGCACGTGGTGTATTGGGATCACTACCAACATCTTTGCTAAAGTAGGATTCAAATCGGTTCATAATCTGGTATAGCTGTCATATAAACCGATCTTGGATCTTGATTTCTTGAGCCAATAGTACGCGCAATTCTCATCCGATTTGGCTGAAATTTTGCATGAGGTGTTTTGTTATGACTTTGAATGACTGTGCTAAGTATGGCACAAATCGGTACATAACCTTATATAGCTGCCATCTGGGATCTTGACTTCTTAAGACTGTAGAGGGCGCAATTCTCATCCGATTTGGCAGACATTCTGTACAACAGCTTCTCTCAGGACCTTCAATATACGTGTTCAATATGGTCTGAATCGATCTATAGCTTGATTCAGCTCCCATATAAACCGATCTCCCGATTTTGCTTCTTGAGCCCCTACAAGGCGCAATTCTTATCCGAATGAACTGAAATATTACACAATGACTTCTACAGTATTAAGGATTTATTTATAGTCCGAATCGGACTACAACTTCATATAGCTCCAATAGCATAACAGTTCTTATTCAATATTCGTTGTTTGCCTAAAAAGAGATACCGGGCATAGAACTCGACAAATGCGATCCATGGTGGAGGATATATAAGATTCGGCCCGGCCGAACTTAGCACTCACTAACTTGTAAATGTTGTTACATCAAATGTTGTTCCCCTAATTTGTATTCTATTTATTACAAGTTGTAGACGTTTTTATTTATTTTAATAAAATAATCTTGCCAAAGCCTTTTTAGGCATTGTTGTAATTTTATAATAGGTACTAGCTGACCCGGGCCCGCTCCGCTGCGCCTTCATTTACTTTATATGGAACAAAAGTTCCTTTGAATATTTATTTTCGACAATTAGAGAGCTTTTATTAAATACCATGCAAACTTGACTAACATTTTAACAATATAAGTGCCTTTATCTGAATCCCACATGATCTTTATTTGTCTACGAATTTAAGTTTGGATGTAAGGTGTACTCCATTCTTAAAATACTTCATTTCAGCCCGATATTCTCATGATGTCTGATTTAGTGGTGTTTTCGGGGGAGAGGTAGTCCCCCAGATATTTGGCCCTGCAAAAATATCAGCATAACCTCATATTGCTATTGGCTTAAGAGGAGTTTACAGGATGAGGCGTCCCCCAAACACATGGCTCCAAAATAGGTTATCAAATTCGTTTTCTAATCTCAAATACCTATCATTTCAGCCACATATTGGCATGGTCGAAAAATTTTTATCCTTGGGGGGTGTTTTGGAGAAGCGGTGGTGCCCTAAATACATGGTCCTAAATTTGGATATCAAACTCGTATTCTACTCCCAACCAATTGCGATGGTCACTAAAAAATTGCTGCTTCTGGGGTATTTTGGGAGAGGGGTTGACCACCAGAAAATTGGTCCCGAAAATGGGTATCAATTCTTGCTCTATCCCACAATACATTTCGTTTAAGCTCCGCATTGACATGGTCGGTATATATGGCCGATATAGGGGTGTTTTTGGGGACTGGGGTGGTCGCCCAAGCCCGGAAAATATATGAGCCACGTGCTCTATTCTCATATATCTATATATCATTTATTTGAGCCCCATATTGCCATTACCCTCAAAATTGGATATTAAATTCGTTTTCTAATCTCATTTAAACTCCTTAATGCAAAAGTCAGCAAATATGTCCGGTTTGGGGTATTGGCTCTAAAAACGGTAAATATTTAGTTCCTCTCTCTTTACGACATAAATTGTCTTAGGGAGCAAATATGTCTTATTTGGGGGTTTTTATGGTGGTGGGACGTACGCTAGACGGTTGGTCACTAATGTTGATATCAGATACGTGGTCCACTCCCCAATACCTTTAATTTGAGCTCCATATTTCCATAGTCGGCAAACATGACCGGCTTGGGGAGTATTTTGGGGGATGGGCGGCCACTCAGTGAGTTGGCCTTGAAAATATGTATCGGATTCGAGTTCCACTCTAAATTTGAGCCTCATATTACAAAAGTCAGCAAACACTTACTATTTGGGTGGTGTTGTGGGGTGGGGTCCATCGGTCCATGTTTTTATATAGCTGCCATATAAACCGATCTTGGGTCTTGAATTCTTGAGCCTCTAGAGTGCGCAATTCTTATCCGATTGGAATGAAATTTTGCACGTAGTATTTTGTTATGATATCCAACAACTGTGCCGAGTATGGTTCAAATCGGTTCATAACCTGATATAGCTGTTATGTGAACAGATCTGGGGACTTGACTTCTTGAGCTTGTAGAGGGTCAATTCCTATCCGATTTGGCTGAAATTTTGCAAGACGAATTTTATTCTTACGTTTAACAACTGTGTCAAATAAGGTTCAAATTGGTTCATAACCTGATATAGCTGCCTTATAAACCCATCTGGGATCTTGACTTCTTGAGCCCCTAGAGGTCGCAATTATTATCCGATTTGCCTGAAATTTTTTACGACGGATTCTCTCATGACCATCAACATACGAGTTTATTATGGTCTGAATCGGTCTATAGCCCGATACAGCTCCCATATAAATAGATCTCTCGATTTTACTTCTTGAGCCCCCAAAGGGCGCAATTCTTATTCGAACTGGCGGACATTTTACACAGGTCTCCAACTTATAATTTAATTGTGGTCCAAACCGGACCATATCTTGATATCGCTCTAATAGCAGAGCAAATCTTTTCTTATATCCTTTTTTTGCCTAAGAAGAGATGCCGATAAAAGAACTCGACAAATGCGATCCTTGGTGGAGGGTATATAAGATTCGGCCCGGCCGATCTTATCACGCTTTTACTTGTTATATATAAGATTTGTTATCTAATTTAATATCACTCATTAAACCATAGGGCTATCAGCATCGGTGAAAGAGCTACCATATCATCTGTAATGTTTAAATTATACTTAAATACATTGGTTTCGAATTAAAAGTTTGTGCTTGCGGATATAATGTCATGCTTGCAACAAAACAGATAATTGCTCCATCATATGTAGTGGCTTTCATTGTAGCAACAGCGATCCCAGTTTGATTCTCAGTAAAGGAAAATCAAGACAAGCAAAGTTTAATTGTGCGTTATGCAGCTATAGACCCAAATCCCTAAGGATAATTTTACTCCCACAAAGACACATAAGAACCGAGCCCTCTTCGTAATTAATTATATAACTTTGAATGGAATATCTTCCCTCTCTGTTGTTGTTCATATTTTAAACTTTGTCTTAATAAGCTAGGCGACACACACACAGCAACGAACAAATAGCACCTTTGTTTTCATTTCCATCTATACTGGTGGTGGTTACGATAAGTACTTAAAGTATAACATTTTCGCCCCGGTAGCTGAGTTGGTAGCGTGCTTGGATTATCAGTGCAAGGGGCGTGGGTTCGATTGCCGCCAGATGCCTTGGTCTGTCGCTACTGTGGAATCACAATGGCCATAAAATTGTCTAAGTGAGTCTGTAAAGGACTGCCACTTTTACCTAACCTAAACTATATATATACCCCCCTCGACCATAGGATGGGGCATACTAATTTTATCATTCCGTTTGTAACATATCGAAATAATCATCTGAGACCCAACAAAGTATATATTAATACTGATACTTTTGACATTATGAGTCTCTCTGTCGAATGCATGCTATCTTTCGAAGGAGTGAAGCTAGGCGTTTTAATTTTGCACAAATACTTCCCATAAGTGTAGCTCTGTTGGGCTTGCAAATGGGGCATATCAATCCATGTTTGGCTGTGGCTGAAAATTCGTATGAGGTGTTCTGTTATAACTATCAATAACTGTGTCAATAATGCTTCAAATATGTCCATAACCTGTTGTTGCTGCTATAGAAACCAATCTCGGATACTGACTTCTTGAAACTCTATTGGGCGCAATTTTTATCCGACTTGGTTGAAATTTCGCATGAGATGCTGTGTTTTGATGTTCAATAACTGGGCAAATTCCAAGGTCTAAATCGGTTCATAATCTGATATAGCTTCCATATAAACAGTTCTTGAGATTTGACTTCTTGCGCCTCTGAAGAGCGACATTTCCATCCGATTTGGCTGAAATATAAATTCCCATATAAACCGATTGCTCAATTTGACTTATTGAGCCTCTAGGGTTCCCAATTATTTGGCCGAAATTTTAAACGTGGAACTTTTTTATGACTGCTAATAATCATAACAAATGCGGTAGATCTGTATCTGTAGATGTATCTCCTGTATGTTTGAAAATGTCATTTTAAGAACTTGTCACATGCTATGCATGGTGGAGGGTATATAAGATTCGCCCTGACCTCACTTAATGCGATTTTACTTGCTTTCTCTCCACTTCTTCTTGTTTTTATACCCACCCCAATAGCCCCTATCCTTTATTCATTTAGCCACTCTGCCCGTCCGTGTGTCCATCGGTTGTAATCACGCCACAGTCTTTAATATAAACCTATCTGGCGATTTAGGGTCTTAAGACCGTAAAGGACCTCTTTTTATACCCACCCCCGAAGGATTAGGGTATATTCATTTTGTCATTCCGTTTGCAACACATCGAAATATCCATTTCCGACCCTATAAAGTATATATATTCTTGATCAGCGTAAAAGTCTAAGACGATCTAGACATGTCCGTCCATCTGTCCGTCTGTCTGTTGAAATCACGCTACAGTCTTTAAAAATAGAGATATTGAGCTGAAATTTTGCACAGATTCTTTTTTTGTCCATAAGCAGGTTAAGTTTGAAGATGGGCTATATCGGACTATATCTTTAATATAGCTGCCATGTAGACCGATCCTCCGATTTAGGGTCTAAGGCCCATAAAAGCCACATTTATTAACCGATTTTGCTGAAATTTGGGATAGTGAGTTGTGTTAGGCCCTTCGGCTTCCTCCATTAATTTGGTCCAGATCGGTTCAGATTTGGATATAGCTGCCATATAGACCGATCCTCCGATTTGGGGTCTTAGGCCCACAAAAGCCACATTTATTAACCGATTTTGATGAAATTCGGGACAGTGAATTGTGTAAGGCCCATCGACATCCTTCGTTAATTTGGCTCAGATCGGTTCAGATTTGGATATAGCTGCCATATAGACCGATCCTCCGATTTTTGGTGTTAGGCCCATAAAACCCACATTTATTATCCGATTTTGCTGAAATTTGGGACAATGAGCTGTGTTAGCCCCTTCGACATCTTTCTTCAATTTGGTCCAGATCGGTTCAGATTTGGATATAGCTGCCATATCGACCGATTTCTTCATTTGTGGTTTTGGGGCCATAAAATGCTCATTTATTGTCATATGTCGCTGAAATTTGGGACAGTGAGTTAGGTTAAGGGCCTGGACATACTTCTGCAATATCGCACAGATCGGTCTAGATTTGGATGTAGCTGCCATATAGACCGATATCTCGATTTAAAGTCTTGGCGCCATAAAAGGCGCATTTATTGTCCGATTTCGCCGAAATTTGGGACAGTGCTTTGTATTAGGCTCTTCGACATTTTTATGCAACTTGACCCAAATCGGTCCAGATTTGGATATAGCTGCCATGTAGAGCGATATCTCTATTTAAAGTCTTGGCCCCATAAAAGGCGCATTTATAATCCGATTTCACTGAAGTTTGGCACAGTGTCTTAGGCTTTTCGACATCCGTGTCATATATAGTTCAGATCGGTTTATTTTTAGATTTAGCTAGTATACTTATTAGTATTTGGTCCAAATCGGAACCTATTTTGATATAACTGCAATGGGACATAAGGTATGAAATTTTCACCGAATTTTGATGAAAGGTGGTTTACATATATACCCGAGGTGGTGGGTATCCAAAGTTCGGCCCGGCCGAACTTAACGCCTTTTTACTTTTTTTGTCCGATTTCGTTGAAATTTGAATTAGGAGGTTGCACAAGGAGCCTCGGTATTCAGACCGAATATGGGTCATATCGGACCATATTTACATATAGCTGCCATATAGACCGATGTGCCGGTTTACAATCTTAAGCGCATAACAGGTGCATTTATTATCCGATTTCGTTGAAATTAAAAACAGTGAGTTGTTCTAAGCCACCCGACATCTGACTTAAATATGGTTCAGATCGCACCCTATTTAGAAATAGCTGTCATATAGACCGATCTGCTGATTAAGGGTCATAAGCCCATAAAAGCCACAATTATTATGCGATTTCGTTGAAATTTGAAATAGCGATTTAAGTTGATTAAAGCCTGTCGATACCCGATTTCTCTGAAACTTAAAACATTGCGTTGATTTAAGCCTTCCGTCCTTAATCTAAAATATGGTTCAGATCTGACAATATTTAAATAAAGCTGCCATTTAGACCGATCTGGTTTTAGGCCCATAAAAGCCGCAATTAATATCCGATTTCGCTGAAATTTGAAATGTTGAGTTGATTAAAGATTCCCAATAAACGGATCAAGTATGGTTCAGATCGGGCATTATTCAGATATAGTTGCCATATAGACCGATCTGCCGATTTAGGATCTTAAGCCCAAACAAGTAAAAAGGCGTTAAGTTCGGCCGGGCCGAACTTGGATACCCACCACCTCGGGTATATATGTAGAACACCTTTCATCAAAATCCGGTGAAAATTGCATACCTTATGTCCCATAGCAGTTATATCGAAATATGTTCCGATTTGGACCAAATACTAAAAGTACACTAGCTATATCTAAAAATAAACCGATCTGAACCATATACGACACGGATGTCGAAAAGCCTAACATAAGTCACTGTGTCAAATTTCAGTGAAATCGGATTATAAATGCGCCTGTTTTGGGGCCAAGACATTAAACCGAGATATCGGTTTATATGGCAGCTATACGCAAATCTTGATCGATTTAGACAAAATTGCAGAAATATAAGGAGCGGCTTAGCTTAACTCTCTGTCCCAAATGTCGGCAATAGCGAACTAAAAATGCGACTTTTATGGGCCTAAAACATTAAATTGGGAGATTGGTCTATATGTCAGCTATATCAAAATCTGCACTGATCTGAGTGAAATTGAAGAAGGATGCCAAATTGCGGCGGCATCGGACAATAAATGCGCCTTTTATTGCCCCAAAACCCAAAACCGAGAGATCGGTCTATATGAAAACTATATAAAAATCTGGACCGATCTGTCCCATAACGCAGAAGTATGTAACTTAACTCACTGTACCAAATTGCGGCGACATCGGAAAATAAATGAGCTTTTTTTGGGCCCCAGACCATAAATCGGAGGATCGGTCTATATGGCAGCTATATCTAAATCTGGACCGATCTGAGCCAAATAAACGAAGGATGTCGAAGGGCCTAACACAGCTCAATGTCCCAAATATCAGCAAAATCGGATAATACATGTGGCTTTTATGGGCCTAAGACCCTAAATCAGAGGATAGGTCTATATGGCAGCTATATCCAAATCGGGACCCACCTGAGCCAAATTGACGAAGGATGTCGAAGGGCCTAACACAACTCACTGTCCTAAATTTCAGCAAAATCGGATAATAAATGCGGCTTTTATGGGCCTAAGACCCTAAATCGGCGGGTCGGTCTACATCCACCGAAAGATGGGGGTATATTTATTTTGTCATTCCGTTTCAACACATCGAAATATCCATTTCCGATCCTAAAAAGTATAAATGATCTATATCAGCATAAAAATCTAAGACGATCTAGCCATGTCCGTCTGTACAGATTCTTTTTTACATCCTTTACATCCGTCTTCAATTTGGCCCAGATCGGTTCAGATTTGGATATAGCTGCCACATAGACCGATCTCTCGATTTAAAGTCCTCGCCACATAAAAGGCACATTTATAATCCGATTTTTCCAAAATTTAATGACCGATCTGGGATAAATTGAAGGAGGACATCAACTATGGCCCCAAGACCTTAAATCGAGAGAAAGGTCTATATGGCAGCAATATGCAAATCTGGACTAATCTGGGCCAAATTGAAGAAGGATGTCGAGGGGCCTAACAGAACTCACTGTCCCAAATTTCAGAAAAATCGGATAATAACTGTGGCTTTTATGGGCCTAAGACCCTAAATCGGCGGATCGGTCTATATGGGGCTATATACAGATATAGTCCGATATAGCGCATCTTCGAAATGAACCTGCTTATGGACAAAAAAAAATTGTGCAAAGTTTCTGCTTAATATCTCTATTTTTAAAGACTATATCTCTATTTTTAAAGACTATAGAGTTAGATTTTTACGGTGATCAGGAATATATATACTTTATATGGGTCGCAAATGGATATTTCGAGGTGTTGCAAACAGAATGACAAAATGAATATACCCCCATATTTCGGTGGTGGGTAGAGAAGGTTAGAAAGCTTCTCAAAATATTCTTCATCATGATTTATACACTTTTACACTAATGTTGAAGCACTTATTTCATTACGATTGAGACACCTCCAAAAAAATCTTATTTAACGCTTCAACAACATATTCTGGAAACGAAAATCATTGACCACGCATATTAATCTTAATGAGCGGCAATAAAAAGAAGTCATTAGGTGTCGAGTCAGAGCTCCACTGCTGATGACCCATCAATTCGATGTTTCGGTCGGTCAAAAAGGCGCTGGTTTGAGCCGATTTATGAGAGCTCGCATTGTCATGGGGAACAATGATTCATTCGGCCTCTTGTGTTCGTTTTTTCACCCATGGATTCAGGCTATCAAATTCGGATGTATCGCCTAGAATTGACCAGAATTGATTGTACTTCAAGCGGAAAATTCACCACATGATCAGCTTTAACGAAGAAACTATCGACCATTTGCTTCGAATTACTCTTCCACAAACAACTTTCGTTGGATTTGGCTCGACTTCGAAGATGCACACGATCGATTGTTGTGAGACGATTCGCGACATGTGACGATCTTATAAGCGTATTTTGAAGCGCGGTCTATTGTTCTCAACCTGCAGATTTTTTACTAGTTTTCTTCTTCTCTATAGGATGAGGGTATACTAATTTCGTCATTCCGTCTGTAATACCTCAAATTATTCCTCCAAGACCCCATAAGGCACATATATTCTTGATCGTCATGACAGTTTAAGTCGATCTAGCCATGTTCATCCGTCTGTCGAAAGCACGCTAACTTTCGAAGGAGTAAAGCTAGACGCTTGAAAGTTTGCACAAATGGGCTATATCGGTCCATGTTTTGATATAGCTACCATATAAATCTATCGTGGGTCTTGACATCTTCTAGAGGGCGCAATTCTTATCCGATTTGGTTGAAATTTTGCATATAATGTTTTGGTATGGCTTCCAACAACTGTGCGAAGTATGGCCTTAATCAGTTCATAACCTGATAAAGCTGTCATATAAACCAATCTTGGGTCTTGACATCTTCAGCTTTTAGAGGCGCAATTCTTATCCGATTTGGCTGAAGTTTGGCACATAAAGTTTTGGTGTGACATCCAAAAACTGTGCCATGTATTGTTTAAATCAGTCCATAACCTGAAATAACTGCCATATAAACCGATTTTGGGTCTTGACTTCTTAAGCTTCTAGATGGCGCAATTCTTATCAGATTTGGCTGAAATTTCATACATATCGTTTTGGTTCGACTTCCAACTACAGTCTTTAACCTAATATAGCCGGCATATGAATAGATTACCTGATTTAACTTATTGAGCCCTAGACGGAGCAATTCTTATCCAATTTGGCTGAAATTTTGCATATATCATTTTGGTTTGACTTCCAACCGGGCCAACTATGGTCCAAATCGGTTCTTTACTTGACATAGCTGCCTTATAAACCGATCTACCAATTTGACATTCTGAGCCTCTTAAAGGCGCAATTAGTACTCGATTTGCGTGAAATATTTTTTATGACTTGGAGATATTTTTATATGACTTGTACGGCATGACAAGTACGATCCATATCGGTCAATAACTTTATATAGCTATTTATATATTTGAAAAAGTCATTCAAAGAACTTGACAAATGCGATCCATGTGTGGCGGGTATACAAGATTCAGCCTGGCCGCACTTACCACGCTTTTACTTGTCTTTTTATACCCACCACCGAAGGATGGGGTTATATTCATTTGTCATTCCGTTTGCAAAATATCGAAATATCGATTTCCGACCCTACAAAGTATATATATTCTTGATTAGCGTAAAAATCTAAGACGATCTAGACATGTCCGTCCGTCTGTCTGTTGAAATCACGCTACGTCTTTAAAAATAGAGATATTGAGCTGAAACTTTGCACAGATCCTGGTGTTGTCCATAAGCAGGTTAAGTTCGAAGATGCCCTATATCGGACTATATCTCGATATAGCCCCCATATAGACCGTTCCGCTGATTTAGGGTTTAAGAGCAATAAAAGCCACATTTATTACCAGATTTTGCTGAAATTTGGGACAGTGAGTTGTGTTAGGCCCTTCGACATTCTTCGACATTTTTGCTGAGATCGGTCTAGATTTGGATATTGCTGCTATATAGACCGATCATCCGATTTAGGATCTTAGGCCCATAAAAGCCACATTTATTATCAGATTTCGCTGAAACTTGGGACAGTGAGTTGTGTTAGGCCCCTTGACATCCTTCGTCAATTTGGCCCAGATCGGTCCAGATTTGGATATAGCTGCCATATAGACCGATCCTCCGATTTAGAGTCTTAGGCCCATAAAAGCCACATTTATTATCCGATTTTGTTGAAATTTGGGACAGAGAGTTAAGTTAAGCCCCTCCATATATTTGTGCAATTTGGTCTAGATCGATCAAGATTTGCATATAGCTGCCATACAGACCGATATCTCGATTTAAAATCTTGGTCTCAAAAAAAGGCGCATTTATAATCAGATTTAACTGAAATTTGACACAATGACTTATGTTTTTCGACATCCATGTTGTATATGGTTCGGATCGGTTTATTTGTAGATATAGCTACTAAAAAGACCAATATTTTGCTATACACATTTGAACATTGACTTTTCCTTATAAGTATTTGTTCCAAATCGGAACATATTTCGATATAACTGCTATGGGATATAAGTTATGCAATTTTCTCCAGATTTTGATGAAAGGTGGTTTACATATATACCCGAGGTGGTGGGTATCCAAACTTAACGCCTTTTTACTTGTTTCCATTCTAACCCACCTTCGACGGTAAGGTCCTTTTATATTGCGGGATTGGACAACCCTTGCGTTGCAATCTGCCAACTGACAGCTCTATCGTGAGGCTTGACATTTTTGAGGTTATACATACGCAGAACTTTTTGACATACGAGCGCTATTTGTGTTGTTTACAGTGATTTACAAGATTCGTGTAGCCCAAAAAATGGAGTATAGGCGTGAACATTTTCTTGTGATTATTTTTTACAACTTTCGACATGGATGAACTCAACAAAAGTGCATCGATGAACTTTATTATATTTTTGGCGATGAAGCTCCATCAAGGATTAGTGTTTATCGATGAAATGCTGAATTTAACTGAGGTCATAGATCACTCCAACACGAATTTCGTGAAGATCGTCCAAAAAACATTGATGCTGTGCGCCAAATTATATTGGAAGATCGTCATGTGACCTATCGTGAGACCTTAGGCATTAGTGGGCCCAGCACACATTCAATTTTCCATGAATATTTGACCGTCAAAAAAATTGTTCGCATTGGATCTCACACAACATGTCAATTGCTCAAATAAAGGCTCGTGTCTATTGGTCCAAAGAAATGCTCCAAAAATAGGATCGCTGTGCTTCGAAATGCGTCTATGACATCGTGACAGGTGATGAGTCATGAATTTACTCGAATGAGCCCGAAAGAAAACAGCAGTCGAAAGAAAACAGCAGGTGTTTCAAGATGATGCCAATCCAACAAAATTGCTCGCGCACGAAGCACTTCCAAGCAAATGATCGCCGGTTTTTTTTCCGGAAAAACTGAACATGTCGCTATCGTACCACTAGAACAGTGCAGAACAGTCAATTCCGAGTGGTACACAACCATTTGTTTGCCAGTTGGCTTCTAAGAAATCAGGAAAACCAACCGCCGAAGACGGATCACTTTTCACCATGACAAGTCCTAATGGTGTTTTATGCAGACACCTGTCGTGTTGGCTCAATCCTGCAGGGCTCTTAACCCCGGGTGAATACAATACGTCTCCCAACGCCCCCATACATAGCCGAAGCTAGCATGAGTACCAATTCGAGTTCACGTTGTCTGGACGTGTCCTGCCCCTTGGTTTGGAGCAGAGCACTATCCAAAACTCTTTCCGTTCTGTGGGTCACGGCCACGGTTGAGTACATGCAACTCCACACCGAGCATTGAAACGCCCTTCCTGCGATTTTAGGTGTTACACCGCAGCCACCACGTTACTCCCAATTGTGGCCTCACTAATAGTCAGACTGGAACCGAAGCTCCAGGGGCTCCTGACTCCCGTGGTAGCAGATTAAGGACTTTGGTTCGACCACGTAGTCCAACTACTACCAGTTGAACTCCAGACAGTTCCGGACTGGTCACCTTATGGGATGATGCAAACACAATCCCGTAGCAACACGTCATTCAGAAACAGTCAGAAAAATGACTCAGCACAAGTCTGTGTCAAAACAGAAGTGTCACCGAAACACTCACACACACGGTATACAATATGTTATTCACGAGGAATAACATCGACACCGTGTTAAAACTTTCAAAGCATCAGAAATTTACACACACCCACTCGACCAGGTCCAAGACTTAATGGTTCAGCAATCTTCAGCTCACCGACTCAGCTCGATGTAGCCTACTAATAACTCATCCATACATCATCATTTCGCTTCACCCGTCCACATCCATCACCAGCTCCGAAACTTCATGATCCAACTAGCTTAAGCTCACCGACTCAGCTCGATGCAGCCTACTAACTGTTGATGCATCCATCGTCCCTACGCTACACCCGTCCCCCCCGCCTTCCTTCCTACCATCACCTTCCTACTCACTGCGTCTATTAGCATTTTTCCAACATAGTGTTGTACCCAGGAAATCAATTGCTAAGGAAATCCCAAAACAACACGATCCCTGGGTAGCTTTAACATTCTACTTCAGACCGTGGTGAAGAGCTATTACATACTTTTCACCTAAATGGTGCCGCGTGGGGTCTTCACCATGACAATGAGAGCTATCAAACAACTGCATTTTTGAGCACTCGAAACATCGATTTGATGAGGTATTGGAGAATAAGTAGATTAACGCCTTCGCTGAGGATGGCACGATCTGCATCTACTGGGTGCCGAGCCACAGCGCAGTAGGTTAACTAAAGTTAGATTGGAGTGGCAGTCTATTTACTCAATTGACTATCTTAGACAATGTTTGTCCATTGTGACATCACAGTCAAGACAGTCCAGGCCTCTAGTAGGAATCGAACCAATGATACCCGCACTGGTTATCCGAGCACGCTACTAACTCGGCTTCCGGGGCGAACCAAAAATAAGACGCCCTACGAAAGAGCAACACCAACACTAGATGGCAGTAGAACAGTGGCGGGCAAATACACACACACTATTGCACACATTTGTGTAAGTATACAAGAACATAAGCCAATGGGCTTGGATATACTATTATACTTACACTAGCACATGTGCCCAACGCTGTCGTAGAGACTTGCATGTGTAGGACATGTGGGGAAGATGACGAGGAATTGAAGAAACAGAATGTCAATGCCCAGCTTTGGCGGCTAACAGACTACGCCATTGAGGTGCGGATACAATTCCAGACTTAAGTCAACTTAGGAGTGTAGAATGGAAGACGTCTAAGGATTTTGTGAGTAGTATCGAATTTCTGGAATAGATTTTTTCGGGGATATTTTATGTATTTAGAGCACACAGCAAGCTCATTGCTGACTTAGAAATATGTCCATAGAGGCATGGAGCGAATGGGAAATCTTACCCTATTTTAGGAGTAACCTAACCTACTTGTTGAAAATAGTATGCATACCAGCTATCTTGCAGTCTTCAGTGTTTCATGACTAATTCTACACAGTTATTACTTTAAAACAAGTAAAAGCGTGCTAACCCCATACCCATAACCGAAGCTTATATACCCTTTACCATGAATAGCATGTGACAAATCGGATAAAAATTGCTCTCTCTAGAAGCTCAAGAATTATATGGCAGCTATATCAGGTTATGGACTGATTTAGACAATATTTGGCACAGAAGTTGGAAGTCAAAACAAAATACTTCGTGCAAAATTTCAGCTAAATCGTAAAAGATTTGCGCCCTTGCAGGCTCAAAAAGTCAAATCAGGAGATCGATGTATATGACAGCTATATCAAAACATGGACTGATTTGACCCATTTACAATTCCAACTGACCTACACTAATGAGAAGTGTTTGTGCAAAATTTCAAGCACCTAGCTTTACTCTTTCGAAAGTTTTCATGCTTTCGACAAACAGACGGACGGACGGAGGGACATGGCAAGATGGACATAAAATGTCATGATGATCAAGAATATATGCAATTTATGGAATCTTAAATGAATATTTTGATGTTTTTCAAACGAAATGTCGAAATTATTTTACCCCCATCCTATGGTGGAGGGTGCCAAAAGTTCTTTAGCTAAACAACCATTAAAGTTCAAAAATACTGATTTTATTCATCCATTATAATTTGAGTGTTGTTTTCTTCAGGCAGCTGAAGAACTCAATATTCTAATTCATTAGAATTTTAAATTCACAGTTCCGAGAAATATTATTTTCATTTTTGGACAAGTGGCAGCTCATTCAAATAGTCCCTTCATTATCCTCCAAGTAACATTCTTAATTGAAAAACGTTGTTGACATCTTAATTTCTTTATGATTTTGCATAAATGTTTTTGATTCTCTAAGTGGCATTTCTCAATAAAGTGTCTTACGTACTCCGCATTGTGGTTGTTATACCCTCCTGCAAAGGATGGGGGTATACAAATTTTGTCATTCGCTTGTACATTATGTTAGCTTTAAGTTGCAGTCTGCCATTTGACTCACTTAGACGTTTTCTTCCAATGTGATAGCACAGGAACAGGAGAAAGAAAATTCCTTCTGGTTTCTACAATTGAACCATCTGGATTGCTTTGAAAAGCCCATCATCCTACAAATGTTTACAACTGCTAAATCAGACAAATTCTCAAAGAATTGAGAACCTAAAGTGACACTCTTTTTGACTGCCAATGCGGAACACACGCACAACAGATATTCTTTATTATCTACTTCCTTGACGTCCTCACAGCTTCTGCAGAAGCCTTTTCTTGCAACCTTCAGGCCGTCAGCATGTTTTTCGCTCAGGCAATGACCTGTTATGACGGATACAACAGCTGAAACGTCTGTTCTAGTCAGCGACAACAAAGAGGGAGATCTCTTCAGGTACAGATTGGGCCACACAATTTTGAAATATTCACAACCCCCTTACTGGCCATGTGTCATTCGTTGCCCGTCAGGCCTGATGACTTTGTTTACATGTCACTAGAAATTCCAGTTCCCCCGGTATGTGTTGGAGTTTCCAGTCTCGCAAGCTTGTCTCCTCTAGAATTCGCCGGGATATCTCATTGGCCCAGCACCCAGAACAGGTACATTTTGAACTGATTAGCCATCTCGTTGAGAGGTCTGCAACGGTCAAGATCTTGTAATTCAACCGATGATACACGAATGTCGTGTTTAACGCAGATGCCTGCCATCACGGCCCAAACCTGCGAGGCCCAAGGGTGAATAAAATGCGTCTACCAACGCCCCCATATGTGGTAACCCACACATGAGTACCAATTTGATCCCACGTATTTGGACGTTGCCACCTCGTTAGTTAGGAGCGGAGCACTACCTAAATCTCCTTCCGATCTATGGGTCACGACACCCGGTTGAAAACGCAACTCCACGCCGAGCTTATGCTCTACCCGCGATTTGGGTACAAACCACAGCCACCACGTTGTTCCCTACTGGGGCCTCTCCATTGTCAGGCTGGAACCGAAGTTCCAAGGGCTCCTGACACCCGTGGTACCAGATTAAAGTCTCCGGTCAGACTTCGTAGCCTTAAAAGACGACTACTACCAGTTGAACCCCAAACAGTTTCGGACTGGTCACCTAGAAGAAATGAATTGCCCTAAGCCGACCCAAAGCCAGCATACAAATGTATGCACGAAACATACAACAGGAAGATATATACAAACACAAACAGGACACGGCAGCCCTCACGGCATCAACATGCCACACATATCTGTGTCAACATGGGACTTACAATCAACCACCCTAACGCATGACCGAACAGAACCACAACAGCTACGGGAACCAACAATGGGCCAACGCCGCTGCATCAACATGGGAAAGGCAGGTGCCAGGCCATGTCATGCGCAGCACCAAATCACTCGGTCGCGCCAGTACAGCAACACCTCCTTATAGTGTTACTAGCGTGTATTCATCCCTCCACTATGTCTTGTCCGTCTCCTAAGAAATACTTCCCGGGAAAAAAACGGGCAGCCTTGCAATCCCACACCGCCTCACTAATCCCCATCGCGCCTAATGTCTGCATAGTACGGGCATTCTGTCAGTACATGCCTTCAGGTCTCCCACAGATCTAAATGGACCGGAAAACCCATTCTCTCCGAAACAGTCACTCCCAGATATTTAACGAGCGCTACATTCCTGATGCTAGCTCCACCAGTTCGAATTGTGGGTGGACGATTCCGCGACAAGATAGACCCCAGGCCCACTCTTTCCTCTAGCTTTGATCCACCCGTGTAACATGATCTTCCAGATGGCAATACTAGGGTCCCGTCAATCTAAGACTGTGCCGATGGCAGCAGTGCCTCACACTCGACTTCAAGGTTCATCTTAGGTATACGATCGGAAACCTCACCACTTCCTTCCAGGTTTCCTATCGTCGCCTCGAATATACCGCGATGGTACGAGCTGCTCCCATCCTCAATCCATTCTCCCATCGCTTTAAGTCTCATAACCGCAGTGGCTGTCTCATACATATTCTGTATATCAATGTGTCGGATATCTAGAATAGTCTCCAGTGCCCTAGTGGGCGTGGTGCTCATCGCTCGGCCTATGCCAAGACAACATGTTCTCTGAACCTGTTGTATAGTTCTCATATTGCACTTTTTCTCCACAGCAGTCCACCAAACTACTTTTCCAGAATTTGTGCAGTGTGAATATCTGGTCCAGGGTGGATTTACCAGGTCTAAAGCCGCATTGATACTGCCCAATTATCTCATTAACTTTAGGTTTTAATCTTTCACACAGCACGCTCGAGAGTATCTTGTATGGGTAGGGAGGAGACTTATTCCTCTGTAGTTGCCACATTCCGTCTTGTCTCCTTTCTTGGGTACGGGACGTAGTATGTTGAGGTTCCAATCATCAGGTATGCGTTCTTCTAGCCAGATTGCGCAGATGAGCTGATGCATACGCCTTATCAGCTTGTCGCCTCCGGTCTTAAATAGTTCAGCGGGTAACCTGTCGGCTCCTGCTGCCTTGTTGTTCTTTAGTCGGGTCACTGCTACTTGGACCTCATTCTGACAAGGGGGTAAACATGCTATACCATCATCGGGGATTGGTTCTGCGATATCCTCTTCGCCGCCAACATCGGACACGAGCAGTTGGGTAAAATGTTTTTTCCATATCCTCAGCATGTTATCTGTGTCAGTTACCAGATTTCCTTATTTGCCTCTGCAGGAGGAGGTGCCTGCACCAGAGCCATCGTTTTGATGTTTAATTCTTTGGTAGAATTTCCGGACTTCATTCTGACTCCTGTACATCTCAATTCGCTCACTCTCACGCCTTTCCATTTCCTTTTTATACCCTCCACCATAAGATGGGGGGTATACTAATTTCGTCATTCTGATTGTAACTACTCGAAATATTCGTCTGAGACCCCATAAAGTATATATATTCTGGATCGTCGTGAAATTTTATGTCGATCTAGCCATGTCCGTCCGTCTGTGCGTCCGTCCGTCTGTCTGTCGAAAGCACGCTAACTTCCGAAGGAGTAAAGCTAGCCGCTTGAAATTTTGCACAAATACTTTTTATTAGTGTAGGTCAGTTGGTATTGTAAATGGGCCATATCGGTCCATGTTTTGATATAGCTGCCATATAAACCGATATTGGGTCTTGACTTCTTGAGCCTCTAGAGTGCGCAATTCTTATCCGATTGGAATGAAATTTTGGCACGACGTGTTTTGTTATTATATCCAACAACTGTGCCAAGTATGGTTCAAATCGGTCCATAATCTGATATAGCTGCCATATAAACCGATCTGGGGTCTTGATTTCTTAAGCCTCTACAGTGCGCAATTCTTATTCGATTGGAATGAAATTTTGCACGAGGTGTTTTGTTACGATATCCAACAACTGTGTCAAGTATGGTTTAAATCCGTCAATAACCTTATATAGCTGTCATATAAACCGATCTGGGGTCTTGACTTCTTGAGCCTCTAGAGGGCGCAATTCTTATCCAATTTGAATGAATTTTTGCACGTAGTATTTTGTTATGATATCCAACAACTGTGCCAAATATGGTTCAAATCGGTTCATTACCTGATATAGCTGTCATATAAACAGATCTGGGGACTTGACTTCTTGAGCTTCTAGAGGGCGCAATTCCTATCCGATTTGGCTGAAATTTCGCAAGACGTTTTTATACCCTCCACCATAAGATGGGGGGTATACTAATTTCGTCATTCTGTTTGTAACTACTCGAAATAGTCGTCTGAGACCCCATAAAGTATATATATTCTTGATCGTCGCGACATTTTATGTCGATCTAGCCATGTCCGTCCGTCTGTCCGTCCGTCCGTCCGTCCGTCCGTCCGTCCGTCTGTCTGTCGAAAGCACGCTAACTTCCGAAGGAGTAAAGCTAGCCGCTTGAAATTTTGCACAAATACTTCTTATTAGTGTAGGTCGGTTGGTATTGTAAATGGGCCATATCGGTCCATGTTTTGATATAGCTGCCATATAAACCGATCTTGGGTCTTGACTTCTTGAGCCTCTAGCGTGCGCAATTCTTATCCGATTGGAATGAAATTTTGCACGACGTGTTTTGCTATGATATCCAACAACTGTGCCAAGTATGGTTCAAATCGGTCCATAACCTGATATAGCTGCCATATAAACCGATCTTGGGTCTTGACTTCTTGAGCCTCTAGCGTGCGCAATTCTTATCCGATTGGAATGAAATTTTGCACGACGTGTTTTGCTATGATATCCAACAACTGTGCCAAGTATAGTTCAAATCGGTTCATGTTTTGATATAGCTGCCATATGAACCGATCTTGGGTCTTGACTTCTTGAGCCTCTAGCGTGCGCAATTCTTATCCGATCAGAATGAAATTTTGCACGACGTGTTTTGTTATGATATTCAACAACTGTGTCAAAAAAGGTTCAAATCGGTTCATAACCTGATATAGCTGCCATATAAACCGATCTTGGGTCTTGACTTCTTGAGCCTCTAGAGTGCGCAATTCTTAATCGATTGAAATGAAATTTTGCACGACGTGTTTTGATATTATATCCAACAACTGTGCCAAGTATGGTTCAAATCGGTCCATAACCTGATATAGCTGCCATATAAACCGATCTTGGGTCTTGACTTCTTGAGCCTCTAGAGGGCACAATTCTTATTCGATTTGAATGAATTTTTGCACGAAGTATTTCGTTATGATATCCAACAACTGTGTCAAGTATGGTTGAAATCGGTCCATAAGCTGATATAGCTTTCATATAAACAGATCTGGGGATTTGACTTCTTGAGCTTCTAGAGGGCGCAATTCCTATCCGATTTGGCTGAAATTTTGCATGACGTATTTTATTTTTACTTTCAACAACTGTGTCAAATAAGGCTCAAATCGGTTCATAACCTGATATAGCTGTCATATAAACCGATCTGGAATCTTGATTTCTTGACCCCTAGAGGTCGCTTTTATTATCCGATTTGCCTGAAATTTTGTACAACAGATCCTCTCATGACTATCAACATACGTGTTTATTATGGTCTGAATCTGTCTATAGCCCGATACAGCTCCCATATAAATCGATCTCTCTATTTTACTTCTTGAGCCCCCAAAGAGCGCAATTCTTATTCGAATTGGCTGACATTTTACACAGGTCTCCAACATAAATATAATTTAATTGTGGTCCAAACCGGACCATATCTTGATATCGCTCTAATAGCAGAGCAAATCTTTTCTTATATCATTTTTTGCCTAAGAAGAGATGCCGGGAGTAGAACTCGACAAATGCGATCCATGGTGGAGGGTATATAAGATTCGGCCCGGCCGAACTTAGCACGCTTATACTTGTTATCTTTCACACAGCACGCTCGAGAGTATCTTGTATGGATGGGAAGGAGACTTATTCCTCTGTAGTTGCCACATTCCGTCTTGTCTCCTTTCTTGGGTACGGGACGTAGTATCTTAAGGTTCCAATCATCAGGTATGCGTTCTTCTAGCCAGATTGCGCAGATGAGCTGATGCACACGCCTTATCAGCTTGTCGCCTCCGGTCTTGAATAGTTCAGCGGGTAACTTGTCGGCTCCTGCTGCCTTGTTGTTTTTTAGTCGGGTCACTGCTACTTGGACCTCATTCTGACAAGGGGGTAAACATTCTATACCATCATCGGGGAATGGTTCTGCGATATCCCCTTCGCCGCCAACATCGGACACGAGCAGTTGGGTAAAATGTTTTTTCCATATCCTCAGCATGTTATCTGTGTCATTTACCAGATTTCCTTCTTTGCCTCTGCAGGAGGATGTGCCTGCACCAGAGCCATCGTTTTGATGTTTAATTCTTTGGTAGAATTTCCGGACTTCATTCTGACTCCTGTACAACTCAATTCGCTCACTCTCACACCTTTCCATTTCTTTTTTCTTTCTGCGGAATAGACGCTTCTCTTCTCTCCTTTTCTCCCGATACCTCTCCTTCATCTGTCGCATTGCTACCGATGGCAGGGTTGCTCCATTTGCCGCATTCTTGGCTTCAGTAGGATCTCGACACTCTTGGTTGTACCATGGGTTTCTTGGAGAAGGCTTCCGGTACCCTTGTACGGATTTCGAGGCATTTTCCATGGAGTGGGCAATAGTTTGCCTATGATTGTAAATGAGCCATATAGGTTCATGTTTTGATATAGCTGCCATATAAACCGATCTTCGATCTTGACTTTTTGAATCACTAGAGGGTGCAATTCTTATCAGATTTGGCTGAAATTTTGCATGTGGTGATTTGTTAAGATTTGCAACAACTGTTGAATGTAGTTCAAATCGGTCTATAGCCTGATATAGCTGTCATATTTACCGATCTGGAGTCGTCATATAACCCGATCTGGAGTCACTGTCCTAAATTTCAGCAAAATCGGACAATAAATGCGCTTTTTATGGGCCCAAGAACTTAACTCAGGAGATCGGTTTATAGGGCCGCTATATCCAAATCGGAACAGATCTGAGCCAAATTGAAGAAGGATGCCAAAGGGCCTATAATAGCTCACGGTCTCAAATTTCGGCGAAGTCGAATAATAAATGCGTCTTTTATGGTCCCAAAACCTTAAATCGAGAAAAAGGTCTATATGGAAGCTATGTCCAAATCTGGACCGATCTTGGACAAATTGAATAAGGATGTCGATTGGCCTAACACAACTCACTGTTTCAAATTTTGGCAAAATCGGACAATAAATGCGCCTTTTTAGGCCCAAAACCTTAATTCGACAGATCGGTCTATATGACAGCTATATTCAAACCTGAACCGATCGCGGCCAAATTGAAGAGGGATATCGAGTGGCTTAACACATTTCACTGTCCCAAATTTCAGCAAAATCGGATAATAAATGTGGCTTTTATGGGCGTAAGACCCTAAATCGGCGGATCGGTCTATAGGGGGGCTAAATCATGATATAGTCCGATAGAGGCCATCTTCGAATTTAACCTGCTTATGGATAAAAAAAAAGAATCTGTGTAAAGTAGCGTGTTTTCAACAGACGGATGGGCGGACGGACGGAGATGGCAAGATCGTCTCAGATTTTTACGCTGATCGAGAATATGAACACTTTATAGGGTCGAAAGTGGATATTTCGATGTGTCGCAAACAGAATGGCATAATGAATATATCCCCATCCTTCGTCGGTGGGTATGAAAGAGATACCGATAAAAAAAACTCGACGAATGCGATGCATGGTGGAGGGAATATAAGATTCGGGCCGGCCGAACTTAGCACGCTCTTACTTGTTACTTGTTACATTTTCATAGGGTCATAGTTTCCTTAGCTTCTGTCCTAATGCTAATATACCACCACTTTCTACATTTAACTTGATTTCCGTCGGATTTCTCTACTCTCTGGATATTGTTGCTATCGAGTTTTGAACTTTTATGGAGTTTTTCAACATCTCACGTGCCAAAGCGTGAAAATAGAAATTTTTCGTGAAGTTTTCTATGTGCTGAAAACTTACAATGCGTTATATGGGGTTAAAACCAGGTGGAAAACTTTAAAGGTTTTTACCAACCTTTAAAATAACAAAACTTGAAAGCCATCGAAACTTGAACCGATGCGGCTGGTTTTCAATACCAATCAATGATTTTAAATTTCTCTATATTAAATATAGGGACGGCATATCGGCGGTGGAGCTTTTAAATTTGTACATATATAGCGCCATAAAAATGTTTGGTCTGAGAAGGCGACACACTTAAACGGTTTTGCTCTACCACCTTCACCTTAACTTGGAGCTTTCCTACCCCAGACATTAATCCCAAACGGTTGCACAATGTCATCAGCTGAATATTTTCCAAGAGTGAAGATTAGATTTCAACCTGTCAAAACTGTTTATGCCCCATTGACTTTTCTGCACTTGCAGTTATGTAGTGTGGAAAGTGTGGAAAGTACTTTTCGCACAAATTTTTGGTTTAGCTACAATAATATGTTTTGAAATTGAAGGGCTTCACTACATTTACTTATTTTCATTACCGAAAGTGTTGCAAATGAAAACGTCTTTCGAGTACACCGACATACATTCACATGTGACATACACTGTTTACATCCATGTCATAAGTATGGGTGTGTGTGAATTCACTTCCGCTGCCGTCTCCGGATTTCTATGTGAAAATGTTGACTTCTTTGCACTGTGTCACATGCAGAAGCATAGATGATGGCGACGATGATGATAACCTACCTACGTACATAAGGGTATTAAGAAAAATGTAGAAAGTCATTGTACTTAAAACGGGTGGGAGGGTGTTCCTTGTTTGTAGAATGATGTACAACGTTGGCAGGTTGGTCTGGTGAAGGCGTATCTGCAGCAAGGAAAAATAGGACTTGTATAGGTTGCTTGCGGTGGGGCAATATGGCAGGGTAGTGGTGGTGACAGGAAGTCTAACAAAAGAAATTGTTTAACAACAGAAAACTTCGTTTTAACAAAGATTTAACAGCGGTGGCACATAAATGTTGCAGGAAATGATATTACAAAAGAAAGAAATTCTTACAAATGTTAAATGTGTTAAAAGAAATCCTATCTACGCATAGAGACATTCATACAAATGTGTGTATGTATGTACAAACGTATGTGAGTTCTCATGAACTATATATGGATTCAACTTGGAATGTGGCATATGCAGGGCTTTTTATGTTGCAAAAACAAAACCAGCAATTAAACAAAGCATATTAAAAATAACTAATTCTGTTGAAACAATGCCTAAATTAATTTGGATTTGTAACCCAGAAAATGTAGACACTTGGGTTTCTATCATCGTGGGGTAGGTTAAATAATCTCTTCACTTCATTTTTAACATGACAACATATCGGTTTGCACTCCAGTAAAGTATACAGAAAGTCTGAATATGGAAAAACTCTAAGCTATGTGCTCCAAAGATGGTTTAAGATGGCAAATGGGTTAAGTCACCTACCACTGCACTTGATACCCACCAAGTAACAAGTAAAAAGGCATTAAGTTCGGCCGAACTTTGGATACCCACCACCTCGGGTATATAAATGTGTTCATTCACCGTAACGTTGCGTCCAACAGCATCTTTGAAAAAATACGGTCCAATGATTCCACCAGCGTACAAACCACACCAAACAGTGCATTTTTCGGGATGCATGGGCAGTTCTTGAACGGCTTCTGGTTGCTCTTCACTCCAAATGCGGCAATTTTGCTTATTTACGTAGCCATTCAACCAGAAATGAGCCTCATCGCTGAACGGTGAATGAACACATTTCGAACCGAACACTGATTTTGGTAATAAAATTCAATGATTTGCAAGCGTTGCTCGTTAGTAAGTCTATTCATGATGAAATGTCAAAGCATACTGAGCATCTTTCTCTTTGACACCATGTCTGAAATCCCACGTGATCTGTCAAATACTAATGCATGAAAATCCTAACCTCAAAAAAATCACCCTTTATGTCCGGTTTAGGGTATGGGCCCTTAAAACTGCGAATATCGAGCTCCACTTTCCTGAAGACCCAAATTGTGTTGGTGAGCAAATACGTCATCCGACATCTGACGCAAATATGGTTCAGATCGGACTATATTTCGATATAGCTGCCATATAGACCCATTCCCCGATAGGGAGTCTGAAGGGCATAAAAGCTTAATTTTTTAACCGATTTCGCTGAAATTTAGAATTGTGCCCAGTTTTAAGCCTTTCAATATCCGAAATACGTCCTACTTGGGGGTTGTCGTGAAGGTGGGACGTCCCCTAGGCAGTTGGTTCCGAATGTTGATGTCAGATTTATGGGCTACTCCCAAATACCCTTCATTTGAGCTCCATTTTTCATAGTCGGCCAACATGACCGATTTGGGGGAGGTTTTGGGAGATGGGGCCACCACTCAGTGACTTGGCTTTGAAAATATATACCAGATTCGTTCTAAAATACCTTTTATTTGAGCCTCATATTGTAATGGTCAGCAAATACTTCCTATTTGGGTGGTGTTATGGGGGTGGGCTGGCTCCATAGACACTTTTCCCGAACACGACTTTGCAGGATGACGATTGCTGATACACACTCCTCAGTTAAAAAGAACCTCTCCGAACGGGTCGCCTATTGTGTGTTCTCTTTTATATGCTTGTATTATGGTTGTTCGAAATGCAGGTGAGAAGAGGCATGGCACACTACTTACAAGAGACATATACTACTCGTCTAAGCCGACGACATCGATGTAATGGGCCCGTCACGTGGGTTTGGCAGTAAATGATTATGACAAAGCGGATGATATCAACTTCCACAAAGCCTTGTATACCCGAGAGACAAAGAAATTCGGAAAGATGGGAACTGCAACTTTGAGATAGTTAGCAACTTTATCTACCTCGGCACAGCTGTAACCGAAACAAATTACACCAGTTTGAAATCACCTACACATGAAAATTTGGCTGCAACACCAACAACCAGTTTCGAAATAAAACGAAGGATATTATTCTTTAGCAGATGCTATTTTGGTTTGAACAAGCAGTTGAGGAGCAAAGCCACCTCTCAACAGACGAAAAATACACTATACAAATCACTGATTGAACCCATGCTGTTGTATGGCTCCGAAACATGGCTGCTTGCAAAAGCATCTAAGGAAGTACTTGGAGTGTTTGAGAGAATGATCCTTCGTAAAATGTATGAACCAGTCTTGGTTAATGGAGAATATAGACGTCGTATCAAACACGAACTGCATGAGCTGCATGATTACGATGGCATAGTTACACTCATCAAAATACAATGATTGCGTTGTCTAGGCCATGTTGTCAGAATGAATGAAGAAGCTCCATTGAAGAAGTCTTTGAAGGCGACCATAATAGAACACGCAGAAGGGGAAGACCAACACTCCGATGGAGTAACCAAGTGGAAGGAGACATCTGGAAACAGGGTGTCAGAAATTGGAGAAGGAGCGCAGGAGTTTGAGGGGCTTGAAAATCTATTCTACGTTCGGCTAGAGGAAAACATGATCCATAATCTTCTATTATACAACAAGTAAAAGCGTGCTAAGTTCGGCCGGGCCGAATCTTATATACCCTCCACCATGGATCGCATTTGTCGAGTTCTTTTCCCGGCATCTCTTCTTAGGCAAAAAAAAGGATATAAGAAAAGATTTGCTCTACTATTAGAGCGATATCAAGGTATGGTCCGGTTTGGACCACAATTAAATTATATGTTGAAGACGTGTGTAAAATGTCAGCCAATTCGAATAAGAATTGCGCTCTTTGTGAGCTCAAAAAGTAAAATAGAGAGATCGATTTATATGGGAGCTGTATCGGGCTATGGACCGATTCAGACCATAATAAACACGTATGTTGATGGTCATGAAAGAATCCGTCGTACAAAATTTCAGGCAAATCGGATAATAATTGCGACCCCTAGAGACTCAAGAAGTCAAGATCCCAGATCGGTTTATATGGCAGCTATATCAGGTTGTGAACCGACTTGTACTTTATTTGACATACTTGTTGAAAGTAACAATCAAGAACGTCTTGCGAAATTTCAGCCAAATCGGATAGGAATTGCGCCCTCTAGAAGCTCAAGAAGTCAAGTTCCCAGATCTGTTTATATGACAGCTATATCAGGTATTGAACCGATTTGAACTATACTTGGCACAGTTGTTGGATATAATAACAAAATACGTCGTGCAAAATTTCATTCTGATCGGATAAGCATTGCGCACGCTAGAGGCTCAAGAAGTCAAGACCCAAGATCGGTTTATATGGCAGCTATATCAGGTTATGAACCGATTTCAACTATACTTGGCGCAGTTGTTGGATATAATAACAAAACACGTCGTGCAAAATTTCATTTAAAACGGATAAGAATTGCGCACTCTAGAGGCTCAAGAAGTCAAGACCCAAGATCGGTTTATATGGCAGCTATATCAAAACATGGACCGATATGGCCCATTTACAATACCGAACGACCTACACTAATAAGAAGTATTTGTGCAAAATTTCAAGCGGCTAGCTTTACTCCTTCGGAAGTTAGCGTGCTTTCGACAGACAGACGGACGGACGGACGGACAGACGGACGGACATGGCTAGATCGACATAAAATGTCACGACGATCAAGAATATATATACTTTATGGGGTCTCAGACGAATATTTCGAGTAGTTACAATCAGAATGACGAAATTAGTATACCCCCCATCTTATGGTGGAGGGTATAAAAATGAAATTGTTGCGCTTTGTTATACCCACCACCGAAGGATGGGGGTATATTCATTTTGTCATTCCCTTTGCAACACATCGAAATATCAATTTCCGACCCTATAAAGTATACATATTCTTGATCAGCGTAAAAATCTAAGACGATTATGAAACGTCCATCCGTCTGTCCGTCTGTGTGTTGAAATCACGCTACAGCCTTTTAAAGTAGAGGTATTGAGCTGAAACTTTGCACAGATACTTTCTTTTGTCCATAAGCAGGTTAAGTTCGTAGATGGGCTATATCGGACTATATCTTGATATAGCCCCCTAATAGACCGATCCACCGATTTAGGGTCTTAGGCCCATAAAAATCACATTTATTATCCGATTTTGCTGAAGTTTGGGACAGTGAGTTGTGTTAAGCCAGCCGACATCCTTCTTCAATTTGGCTCAGATTGGTTTAGATTTGGATATAGCTGCCATATAAACCGATATCTCGATTTAAGGCGTTGGGCCCATAAAAGGCTCATTTATTGTTCGATTTCGCCGAAATTTGGGACAATGTTAGGTTCCACGACATCCCCCTTCAATTTGGTTCAGATATGGATATAGCTGCCATATAGATCGATCTCTTGTTTGAAGTCTTGGCCCCATAAAAGGCACATTTATGATCCGATTTCGCTGAAATTTGGGACAGTGAGTTGTATTAGGCCCTTCGACATGTTTCTTCAATTTGGCCCTGATTGAATCAGATTTAGATATAGCTGCCATGAGAACGATCTCTCGATTTAAAGTTTTGGGCCCATAAAAGGCGCATTTGTTGCCCGATGTTGCCGAAATTTGGGACAGTGAGTTGTGTTAGGACCTTCGACATCCTTCGTCAATTTGATTCAGATCGGTCTAGATTTGGATGTAGCTGCCATATAGACCGATCTCTCGATTTAATGTTTTGGGCCCATAAAAGGCGCATTTATTGCATAAGCCCCTCCACATATTTCTTCAATTTGGTCTAGATCGATCAAGACTTACATATAGCTGCCATATAGACCCATATCGCGATTTAAGGTTTTGGAGGCCATAAAAGGCCAAACACAACGCCTTTTAACTTGTTTTTGTTTCTAGGATCTTAAATCCTCAACTGGTTTCGTTAGAAAGTAATACATGCAGCTTTGGGGCCGGCACTGGTTATCATTATCCGATCGCTATAATATTTTCTATTTTGCTTATTAGGGTCAAAAGAAAAGTAAGTGGAGGTTCTGCGTTTCCCTATTTGCAAAAAAACAAAAAGTTCTTGTTTATAGCGTGGGACGGTATCTGAACCGACTTCTAATAGTGAGTGCCGAAGTCCTTAGATCGGTACAAAAAAATATGTGCCAAATTTCGTACAAATCAAAAGAAAATCTTTGTTAAAAAATTGCAAATTTCCCCATGAACATTTAATCAGACTGTACGATTCAAGTTTAAGCTCAATGATAAAGGGCCTCCTTTTTAAAGCCGAGTCCGAACGGCATGCCGCAATGCGACATTACTTTGGCTGCCATACCAAATGGTACAGTAACTCACAAATGTCAACAGCAGTAGAAGAGGATAACCACCGCTGAAAATTCGTTCTGATGTTCTCGCCAGGATTTCTACCTAGGCGATCAGCGTCATGGGCGGGCATGTTAACCTTTGCGCTACGGTGGCCTATTAAATGGGACGAATATCGAAAACTAAACCCATTTTCAATAAAATCAATTTGGTTCTTGGCCTTGGGTCCAAAAAGTAACATATGCAAAGATTGGAGTAAAAATACAACCAGCAACTTGATTAAAAGAACTCACCGACGGACATGGTTAAAACGAATGAGAAAGTGGTTCTGAGTCGATAAGTTTACCCAATGGTATGTCTATCACCACTCTTTCTAAGCGTTGCAAAAAGTTATTATTAAAAGTGGTGTGGGATAAAATAGCAATGACAATCAATAACAAGTAAAAACCTGCCAATTTCGTCAATCCCTAATCTTGGGAACCCACCACCATAAATTGTGCTAAAAATTTGCACAAATGAACTTAGTGGAAAGGCTTATTTGTAGTTTACGCCTCCAATTTTTGACAAAATAAGCAAAGCTTGTAAAATTTTAAACAATTGGACAAAAATTGAGTCTTCTAGGGACTCACAAAATCAACTTGAAGGACCACTTTATATGGGAGCTATATCTACATTTGAACCGATATGGCCCAAGGCACTACTTGCGCAAGCAGATATCATTATTCGTTCGACTGCTATGATGATTTCCACAGCCGGACAGATTGACCGGTATTTTAACGGTCGCTAATCGATATTTCGAGGTGTTACAAGCGGAATTATTGGGTTTGTATACCCCCTTCCTATGGTGGTGGGTAAAAACATCAATTCAGTGCCACTTCGAGGCCCAAACGCACCCACCGTGCTGTGCTGTCTCTTTTACAGCTACACTTTCATTGCACTCATCTCATTTATGGCGAATAGTAGAGCTGTAATATGTAGCAATTAGGTGGAGAAGAAAAATGTGTTATTAATGATATGGCCAAACAGTAAAGGTCATACTTTAGGCTATGTGGAGTTTCTATAACAAAATGCAAGGTCTTGACTTGCATGACATGTGGTGTCAACAACACATAGCCACATGCCACACAGCAGGCGAAACAATGGACTTATTGAGAGGTGAGTTCGGTGAACATTTAATTTCATATTCGGGACCAGTAAATTGACCGCCCGATTTAACGCCTTTAGACCATTTTTCACGGGACTATGTTAAAGCTCATGTCTATAGAGACAAGCCCGCTTCAATTGACGCATTGGAAGACAACATTGAAGCATTTATATGTGAGATACCGACCGTAATGTTGGAAAGGGTATGCCGAAATTGGACTAAGCTAATGAATAATTTGAGGCGCAGTCACGGTCTACATTTTCATGAAATAATATTCAAACTAAAAATTATATGGATCGTACTGTTGATTCAAATAAAAATTTCATGTATTTTTATACCCACCACCGAAGGATGGGGGTATATTCATTTTGTCATTCCGTTTTCAACACATCAAAATATCAATTTCCGACCCTATAAAGTATATATATTCTTGTTCAGCGTAAAAATCTAAGACGATATAGACATTTCCATCCATCTGTCTGTTGAAATCACGCTACAGTCTTTAAAACTAGAGATATTGAGCTGAAACTTTGCACAGATTCTTTTATTGTCCATAAGCAGGATAATTTCGAAGATGGGCTATATCGTACTATATCTTTATATATTGTAGCTCCCACGTAGACCGATTCGCCGATTTAGGGTCTTAGGCCCATAAAAGCCACATTTATTATTCGATTTTACTGAAATTTGGGACAGTTAGTTGTGTTAGGCCCTTCGACATCCTTCGTAAATTTGGCCCAGAGTGGTCCAGATTTGGATATAGCTGCCATATAGACCGATCCTCCGATTTAAGGTTTTAGGCACATAAAAGGCGCATTTATTGTCCGATGACGCCGAAATTTTGGACAGTGAGTTAAGTTAAGCCCCTTGATATACTTCTGCATTATGCCACAGATCGGTCCAGATTTGGATATAACTGCCATATAGACCGATCTCTCGGTTTTAGGTTTTGGATATAGCTGCCATATAGACCGATCCTCCGATTTAAGGTTTTAGCCACATAAAAGGCGCATTTATTGTCCGATGACGCCGAAATTTTGGACAGTGAGTTAAGTTAGGCCCCTTGATATACTTCTGCATTATGCCACAGATCGGTCCAGATTTGGATATAACTGCCATATAGACCGATCTCTCGGTTTTAGGTTTTGGGGAAATAAAAAGCGCAGTTATTGTCCGATATCGCCGTAATTTGGGACAGTGAGTTGTGTAAGGTCCTTCGACATCCTTCTTCAATTTCACTCAGATCGGTCCAGAGTTGGATAAAGCTGTCATATAGACCGATCTCTCGATTTAAAGTTTTGGGCCCATAAAAGGCACATTTATTTTCCGATATTCCAGTAATTTGGGACAGAGTGTTAAGTTATGCCCCTCCACATATTTCTGCAATTTGGTCTAGATCGATCAAGATTTCCATATTGCTGCCATATAGACCGATATCTTGATTTAAAATCTTGGCCCCATAAAAGGCGCATAATCCAATTAAACTGAAATGATATAGCTACTAAAAAGACCAATATTTTAGTATACTTCATTGAACAGTGAATTGTACTTAATAGTATTTGGTCCAAATCGGAACATGTTTCGGTATAACTGCTATGCGACATAAGGTATGCAAGATGGTTTACGTTTATACCCGAGGTGGTGTATTCAAAGTTCGGCCCGACCGGACTTAACGCCTTTTTACTTGTTCTGAATTATATGTTTTTTTTTTTGAAAAACTTTCTACCGTTGGGAACCAGTAGCATCCCTCTGCTTACGATTATCTGGGACTTGTGGATGTAAGAACCAGTAGATTCCCTATACACCACTACTTGAATCATGTAAGGTTAGGTTGAAAAGACGGTGGGTAAGCTAGTAATTGGATTGTTGTGAGCTCTAAATATTGGGTTGCCCAAAAAGTAATTGCGGATTTTTCATATAGTCGGCGTTGACAAATTTTTTCACAGCTTGTGACTCTGTAATTGCATTCTTTCTTCTGTCAGTTATCAGCTGTATCTTTTAGCTTGCTTTAGAAAAAAAGTGTAAAAAAAGTATCTTTGATTAAAGGTCATTCTAAGTTTTATTAAAAATGCATTTACTTTCTTTTAAAAAATCCGCAATTACTTTTTGGGCAACCCAATACATTATTGAACAATGACTTGTACTTATTAGTATTTGGTCCAAATCGGATCATATTTCGATATAACTGCTATGGGACTTATGGTATGCAATTTTCACCGGATTTTGTTGGAATGTGGTTTACATATACACCCGAGGTGGTGGGTATCCAAAGTTCGGCCCGGCCGAACTTAACGCCTTTTTATTTGTTACTTTTTTATTTGTTCGTTTGTTTGTGTGTTCCTTATAGACTCAGAAACGGCTGAACCAATTTTCTTGAAATTTTCACTGATGGTGCATAATGATCCCGTGGTGAAAATAGGGTACAAGATTTTTTGATATCTGAAGGGAGAGCGGACCCTCCCCCTTACCCTTATTTTCTGAAACGCCAGATCTCGGAGAAGAGTGGCGCGATTTAAGCGAAATTTTGTGTGCTCTCTTATAGTAACTTACAATCATAAATTTGGTACTCAAATAAATATACCAAGGAAACTTTTGTTCCGTATAAAATAAATAAAGGCGCAGCGGAGCGGGCCCGATTCAGCTAGTAATTGTATAAAACAGATTGAGCTGGCTCTTCCGTGATCTTGTTATTACCAGCTATTGAATATAAAACATGTTAAAATGTGCTAATTTTGTCCTGGCCCAATCTACGGAACCCACTACTCTTGATTCGGCTTAACATTTCTGCACACCAAATTTTCTACCTAAACAGGCAAAATACTCGGCACGGTAGTTGAAAGTCATAACGAAACGCTACTTGCAATATTTGAGCCCAATCGGATAACAACTTCGGCTTCAAAGGGCTCAAGATGCCAAATCGGGAGATCGGTCTATATTGGAGCTATATCTGGTGTTAAACCGATTCTGTCAATACCTGACACGATTGTTGAAAGTCGTAAAAGAACACTTTGTGCAAAATTTCAGCATAATCGAACAACAATTGCGGCTTCTAGGAGCTCAAGGAGTCGAATCGGGGGATCGGTTTGTATGGGAGCTATACTCAATCCCGTGGTGACCATCACAAAACTTTCGGCCGTGGTTATCCTTTTGCTAATGCTGTCTACATTTGTAAGGCAGATACATATAAATGGATATTATGGGTTGATTTTAAATGATGAATTCATGAAACGTTTAGCTTCGTTACATAACTACGCTTTAAACTTTGTAAATTTACTATTTGTTATATACTTGTTTTCCTTCATATGTGTTGTTTATTTATTGTGCGTACTTAAACCCTCAATTATGCCCGAGACTGTTTTTATTTGGTATGGTGGTAGTTAAAATATTTTCTTTTGTTTCTATGTAATTAAGGGGATGTTCGCATGAAAATGTATCTACTGCGCCCTAAGGATAGATATCTGTGTTGTACAGGAAACAATAGCTCATTCTGTGCTGAACTCGTTGAACTCATTTTAACTGCAATCCCCCTTATAAACTGATTGTTGTCAATAAATAGGTTTATGGAGTAATGAACATTTTAATGACAACACAATGGTATGAGCATTCCTTAACCACCTAATAATGCAATTTAGTAAAACACCTGAAGATGAAATCGATTTTGCTGCATATGCATTTAAGTTAAACTTGTGGCAACAATGAAAAGTGAAGATAAATAAAAAATCTATTAAATAAAACAGCCAAAGAGTTGAAAAACTTTACAAGGATACATTTCAGCAAGAACATAAAGGAAGAAAGGTTCTTCAGGCAATCCCTTGGCATACGGTTCTGTGTAACGGATTGACCCGATGCAACCCTTCATCGTCTTTTTTCGTCATGGGAGAGGCACATCCCAGTGTGCCTTCTCCGTACGCTTTTGGTTCCAGTCGGGATTGAAGAGAACCCCTGAACCTGGTTTTTTAGGTTTGCCAGAACCGCCTCCATAATCGGGTGGGTTCTTTGAGGTGCTACCGGTGCATGAAGTACGCCACTACGGATGTAAAGTCGCATTGAATATATTGCAAGGTGCTGTGCAAACACAGACAGTAGTGTGTCACAATCGTCGTCGGACTATGTGCCTCCTGCGACTCTCCCGTGCGGCAATATACGCAACAGCTACTCCCCAGCCTCAATATCACTGGGCTAGTGCCAGAAAGTGTATCATTCTTGCAATTGAATTGAAGGTCTACGAGATAGGAGATTTTAGGAATCGGAGGAACATATTGGTAGCAGCGATCCAGGATACAAAGCTGACCAACACAATCGTCACGGATACAATGTGCTACGTAAGATTCGCTTAAGGAGTGGAGATGGGGGATTGTTCTTGGTGATACACCATTTCGTGCAGTATAGACTTATCTCGCCTGCGTCAGGCTCTAAAGATCTCTACATGGAATGTATGGGGATATCAGTCAGGTCTGGTACTGCCGGTCGGTAGTTGTGTCCCAGATGATGGCCAAGTTTACAGGCCCGACATTACTGCTCAACTGCCTGGTTATAATCGCCAGGTCTGGGGAATTTAATGCGCATCACACTTCATGGCATGGCTTTGGCAGAGCTGATTGGAGGCTCCACGTTATGCACGGTGATTGAGAATACCCCCTCTTGGATTACGAGGAGGTATAGCTGACATTTCCATTGCATCCCCAGTTCTACTGAATGGCGTATCCTGGCAAGCCGTCATTTCTTTGTGATCAGAGGGGTAGGTCGCTCTATATCCTTGATCGTCTCGACAAGCTGAGTCTATCTAGCCATGTCCGTCTGTCCGTATGTCGAAATCACGCTAGCGGTCGAACGCGTAAAGCTATCCGCTTGAATTTTGCGCAGATACTAACTATTGACTAATGTCGTTGGCGATTGCAAATGGGCCATGTCGGTTGGATATAGCTACCATATGAACCGATCTCCCGATATGGCTTCCTGAGCCCTTACAAGCCGCAAATTTTTGTCCGATTTGGCTAAAATTTTGCAGATAGTGTTCTGTAATAACTACCAACAACTGCAAGGCCCGATTTCCCGGCGCAGGCAGTGCTACACACCGACGAGCGCGATGGGATTCGCTGCACGGATCCTACATTAGCGAGCTGAACTTGAAAATAAACAGGAAAACTTGGAGAAATGTAACTTAGGTGTCGGCGTACGCAAGCTGTGGCCTACCTTTACGTCACTCTCGAACCCCGGAAGAAGGGATGGCAGGATCTCAGTTACTTTTGGTGACGTAACTATGACTGATCCGAAGAGATGCGCCAGGGTGTTCACAAGTCAGTTTTCTGAGCATACCGAGAATGACAAAGCAGGGAGGAGAGCCATTCGTCGTAATCTTGGACTTCGAGCCGATGGACAGCCATGGACAAAGTTACAAAAGTCATTCGTGGATTTGGATTTACCTGTAGTCGAGTGCCTTACAACTGTCCTCAACCCGTCTTTGAGTACTCTTAGAGTACCCTTTGTCTGAAAGATGTGCAGAGTGATCCCTCTACTGAAGCCTGGAAGGGCCGGAGTAAGGGGGGCCGTATTTGAGGAAATCGCTAACACGTCCCTTTAACCAGGCTTGAAACGTTGGGCCACGAATTATCTGTGAGCTCGTCAGTCGTCAGTAAGAAGCAAAAACCACGTAGAGTGAAACAGAGAGATCCCCAAGGTGATATCTCCGGCACTTTTTAACCTCTACCTAACCTCAATTTTTCCCCCTTCAGACGGGAAGGGGGAATCGGGCCCAACACCCTTTGGTGACATCTACCTCAGCGAACTTGCCGCTTATTTCGCTGCAAAGCATCTGAAGATAACTGCCACCAAATATTAAGCCATATTTTTCACAACATACATGCAAGAGGTTGATAGGGAGCTGAATGTCATCAAGTGCCCAAAATAGTTGGTGTTACATTTGACAGCTCTTACAAATTCTCCTCAGATGGCACTGCAATAGGGTCAGAAATAGAAACCAGATCCTCAAGTCATCTGCCTGCAGCACTTTGGCTGCTGACAAAGAAACCTTGTTGAAAACGTACCAAGCAATTAGTCGGTCAGTGGTGGCCTCAGTGTGGTCACGTCAGCTTTGTGAAACGCTGTGGAATAATATTCAGATCTGTCAAAATGCCGCTCATCGAACTGCTACTGGCTGCCTCCTCAGTTCTCACGTGGACCATCTTCATCAGGAGACAAATATACTACACCTACAAGATATAACTACATGTCGTCTTTTTACATGCAATACTTTCTGGGCAGTTATCGCAAGGACCATTCAAATCATCATCTTGTTGATAGGAATCCACCGCCCAGAAGTCTCAAGGTGGATATTCATGATCTAGAGCGAGAGGTTCAGTGCTACAAGAGAGAACCTTTAGATAGAGCGGCATATCAAGCGGGTCTGGACAACCAACATTCATGCAGACATGGTAGCAGAAGCGTTGAATAGCAACAGGGTGAATGTTGTCCTTGGAGAACGACCGGCACCCATTGCACCTGAAAAAATGGACCCCCCGATAAACCACAGTAGTTTCGGCTCAATCCGACAGATGCTGCCAACTCAACTCCTACAGAGCAAGGATTGATGCCAACGTGCTGAACGTGTGTCCCGATTGTAACCTGGGGCCACACGACACCTGTTCAACTGCCCAGCCCGGCACGGGATAGTTGAGAGCACCGCACAAACTGGTACATTGAGCTCTGATCTGTGAGGTGTTTATTGCTGTCAGGAGAAGCTTAGCTAACGGGCGCGTACACAGGTTGCGGATAGTGAAATGCTCCATCCGGAGTAACTGTAATTGAATTCGCGGACAATCAGCGGTATCGAGCGGAAAATCTCAGTGAGAGGTCCGGTGGCACCGGCTCTTGGAAAAATACTGAGTGCCTACTATGCTCGAAATTACAAGTGGAGTTAATGGCGCCTTTAAATAACTAATAGCCACCCTGTTCCCGCGACGATCGATCCTTTGGACCGGAACGAGCTTGCTCACCTACAGGAGCCAACGAGAATCGCCGCCTCCACATGAAAGTGTGGTTACAACAACAACAACTGCCCACCCAAACCCACTCGACTCAAATCCAGATCCCTCTGGACACACCCCATCTTAGTTGCAGAGTTCATGGGTCTGGATACTCAACAGAACAAAGCAGACCAAATAAAGAACAACTAAAAGCGTGTCAAGTTCAGTTCTGCTAAAAATTTATACAAAATAAATTTAGTTGAAGGGCATAATTTTATACTACATACCAATCTTCTGTCAAACCAGCAAAAATTGAAGATTCTAGGAAGCGACAGACCGGTTCATATGGGAGATATATTAGGTTATAGAGTGATTCGAACCTTACTTGGCACAGTTGTTGGAAGTCATAACGGACCATTACACACAATTTCAGTCAAATCGGACAAAAATTGCGGCTTTCAGGGGCTTAAAGAGTCAAATCGGGAGATCGGTTTGTATGGAAGCTAACGACCTACAATGGTAAGTATCTGTGCAAAATTTCAAGCGGCGAGTTTTACGCGGTCGGCCGCTATCGTAATTTCGACAGACGGACTGGCGGATATGGCAAGATCGAATTCGAAACGATCAAGAATATATATACTGAATGGAGCCTTAGACTAATATTTCGAAGTGTTTCAAACGGAATGACTAGATAAGTACAATACACCACCATCCTATGGTGCTGGGTATAAAAATGCATAAAATCTTTATTGGAATCGCTAGCAGGGTCCACATACTTTAATGTTTGAAGATTATTTCAAACAAATGTTGACCGTGACTGCGCCCCAAATGGTCCATCCGCTTAGTCCAATTTCGGCATAGTCTTTCAAAAATTTCTGCCGGTATCTGACGAATAAATAATAAATGCGTCAATTGAAGCGGGCTTGTCTTTATAACCATGAGCTTTAACATAGCCCAACAAAATATGGTCTAAATGCGATAAATCGCACGATCTAGGTGGAAAATTGACCGGTCCCGAACATGAAATAAAACGTTCACCGAATTCGCCTCTCAATAAGTCCATGGTTACGCCTGCTGTGTTGCTTGTAGCACCGTCTCTTTGAAACCACATGTCATGCAGTCAAGCTCTTGCATTTTGGGTAAAAAAAAGTTGGATATCATCTTACGATAGCGCTCACCATTCACAGTTAAGTTACGATTCGCATAATCTTTGAAGAAGTACGGTCCAATGATGCCACCAGCCCATAAACCGCACCAATTGTGACTGTGACTTTTCTGGATGCATTGGTAGATCTTGCAATGCTTCTGGCTGATCTTCACTCCAAAATTTACAATTCTGCTTATTTAGGTACCCATTGAGCCAAAACTGAGCTTTGTTGTAAAATGGAAGAGCGCTTAACAGAGCACGCATTCTGATAATAAAACTCAATAAATTGCAAGCGTTGTTTGTTTGTAAGGTTAAATGGTAGACCAAACTGAAGATGTTTGACAGTGAAACAAAACACGAAACGAGCGTGAGCTGTTTAAACCAATGTTGCCAGAACGATAAAAGCTTAAAAATAATTATCAGAGTTTGATGAAATTGAAAACAGTGAGTTGTTTAAAGCCTACCCACTCAAATATGGTTCAGATCGGACCGATCTGCTGATTTAAGGTCTTAAGCCCATAAAAGCCACAATCGACTCAAATTTAGTTCCGATAGGACCATATTAAATTATATGAGCTTTATAGACAGATGTGCCAATTGAGGGTCTTGTAATCATAAAGGCCGCTATTGTTATTAGATTTCGCTAAAATTTCAATCAGTGAGTTATTTATACCCAGTACCGTGAGGTAGGGGTTATAATCACTCTAAAGCCTTAAAAAATTGAGATATTGAGCTGAAATTTGGCACAGATACGTCTTTTTGATGCACGTTGGTTAAGTTCTTGAACGGGCCAAATCGGACTATATTTGGATATAGCTGCTATATAGACCGATTTTCCGATAAAGGGTCTAATGCCCATAAAAAGTTTACTTTTTCTCCGATTTGGCAAAAATTTGAAACAGTGAGTAATTTAAGGCTTCCCGATAATTCACCCAAATATGGTTCAGATCGGACTATATTTAGGTACAGTTGTCATATAGACCGATCTCCCGATAAAGTGTCTGAAGCCCATAACAGCTTTATTTATTACCTGATTTCGCTGATCCAAATGGCTCGTAGGTTTAAGCCTCTCAAGGCCCGACCCAAATATAGTTCAGATCCGACTATATTTATATATAGCTGCCATATAGACCGATAAAGGGTCTGAAGCCCATAAAAGCTTTATTTTTTAACCGATTTCCCTGAAATTTAAAAGAGAGAGTAGTTTTAGGCCACATGTCATCCGACCCAAATATGGTAAAGATCGAATTGTATTAAAATATAGCTGTCATATAGACCAATATGCCGGTTAAGGATCTGAAGCTCATAAAAGCTTTAATTATTATCCGCTTTTTTGAAATTTTAAATACAAAGTTAAACAGTGACTTATATTTATTAGACCAATCAATGTCCGTGCCGAATTTGGGTGCATAAATTATCCAACTTTTACCAGATTGTAGTGAAAGGAGGTTTACATATACACCCGAGGTGGTGGGTATCCAAAGTTCGGCCCGGCCGAACTTAATTGCTTTTTACTTGTTATACCATCCACCATAGGATGGGGTATACTAATTTCGTCATTCTGCTTGTAACTCCTCGAAATATTCATCTGGGATCCCATAAAGTATATATATTCTTGATCGTCATGACATTTTGAGTCGATCTAGCAATGTTCGTCCGTCTGTCTGTCCGTCTGTCTGTTCGTCTGTCTGTCCGTCTGGCTGTCCGTCCCTCCATCTGTCCGTCCGTCCGCCTGTCTGTCGAGAGCACGCTAGCCGCTTGAAATTTTGCACAAATACTTCTAATTAGTATAGCTCGGTTGGGATTGTAAATGGGCTATATCGCTCCACGTTTTGATATAGCTGCCATATAAACCGATCTTGGATCTTGACTTCTTAAGCTGCTAAAGGGCACAATTCTTATCCGATTTGGCACGTTCATTATGACTTCCAACAACTGCGCTGAGTATGGTTCAAATCGGTCTATAACCTAATATAGCTGTCATATAAACCTATCCGATTTGGCTGCAATTTTGCACGTGGTGTTTTGCTATGACTTCCAATATTTGTGTTAAGCATAGTTCAAATCGGTTCATAACCTGATATAGCTGTCATATAAACTGATATGGGGTCTTGACTTCTTGAGCCACTAGAGGGTGCAATTATTATCCGATTTAGCTGAAATTTAGCATGAGGTGTTTTGTTATGACTTACAGCCGATGTGCTTAGTATGGTTCAAATCGTTCTATATCCGAGTATAGATGCCATATGAATCGATCTGGGGTCTTGATTTCTTGAGCCTCTGCAGGGAGCAATTCCTATCCGATTTGGTTGAAATTTTGTACAATGGCCTCTCTCATGACCTTTAACATACGTGTCGATTATGGTATGAATCTGTTTATAGCCTAATACAGCTCCACAATAAACCGATCTCCCTATTTTACTTCTTCAGCCCCTAAAGCTAGTAATTCTTACTAGATTTGGCTGAAATTTTAGACAGTGACTTCTACTATGGTCTCTAATATTCAATTCAATTATGGTCCGAAATGAACCATAGCTTGATATTGTTCAATAACATAGCTATTCTTTTCGTTTATCCTTTGCTTGCCTAAAAAGAGATACTGTGGAAAGAGCTCGACAAATGCGTTCCATGGTGAAGGGCTTATAAGGTTCGGCCAGGCCCAACTTAGCACGCTTTTACTTGTTTTTATACATAGTCGCTATATAGATTTCGATGCCATTTGGCACTGGGAGTTCTAGTAGACCCCTTCCCATTTCTGTGAAGTGTGGTTCAGATTGGACCATATTTGGATATAGCTGCCATATGACCGATCTCCCGATATAGTGTATTGAGCCTATAAAAGAAGCATTTTTCATCTGAATTCGATAAAACTTGGCACAGCCCGATCTGAAAGACCCCCTCACCTCGGACCATATTTGGATATAGCTGCCATAAGAGGAGCATTTTAATCCGATTTCAATGAAACTTCGCACAGTGGGTTTTGATAAAATCCGATTTCAATGAAACTTCGCACAGTGGGTTTTGATAAAACCTTTTTGTTGAATATCGTCCAGATTGGACTATATTTGGAGATAGCTGCCATATAAGCCGATCTCCATACAGAGGTTATTGAGCTCATAAAAGTCGTATTTTTCATCCGATTTTGATGAAATTTGAAACAGTACGTTTTGTTACCCCTCTTCAACTTTATGTTGAATATCGTCCTGATCGGACCATACAGCCGGTTGTACGAATCGGATTGGCCCGATGAAGTCTTTCATCGACAAGGGCTGCCGCCTCAGTGTACAACACACTGCTAGAACAACTACAACAGGACATGTTGTCTAGGCCTTGGTGGAGCAATGAGGACCACGCCCACTAGGGCACTGAAAACTATTCTCGATATCCGTCCCATTGACATACACTGAGGCTTTGAGACTTAACGCCATGGAGATTAGATGGAGGATAGGAGCAGGCCACACCATCGTGGTATAATCGGGGCGACGGTAGGAAACCCGGATGGATTAAAAGAGGTTTCTGATCGGATGCCTTAGATGACAATTGATGTAGAGTGCGACACACTACTGCCAGAGTCACAGTCTTGTAGTAAAATTGGGTATGCAATTTGGAATTCCAGTGTATCTTTAATTGCTGGTTATATTTTCTTCTTTTTTTTAATAATTCTTTTTGTACTTCTCTCCCTTAATTACACATGAACTTTTATTGTTGGTGTAAAGGAAAAACAAAAGTTCCTTTATTTAGGTCATTGCAATTTTCGTCTTTAACTTTTCCGACCTATCAGAGAGACGGAGGAATATTGAATATTTATTGAGCATGAAACAATGCAATGCATTGAATGAATTGTATCAGCATCTCAAGAATGCCAGAGTGTTTAACATATCCTTTGTGTTATTGAGTTGAAGACGGCGCGGAGCGTACGCTGCATGTAATTCATGCCATTTAAATGTGTATGAATAAACTTTTTAATTGTTGTTTCGCTTAATGCGCAGCCTTGACTGACTGTTGACATAATTTGTAATTTAAGAGCATTAGGGTGGGTTGGAAACTTTTTAAGCTGCGAATAAAGTTTAAATATCAAATGCTTATACTAACACAGTCAACGCTAATTCAGGCACGTTTTTAAGGGAATAGCAACCAAAATTGAAACTCCTTTTGCTTGCCAGTGCAGGACACGCACATAGCAGATGATCCAAGTTTTTTTTTTTCCTTGACGTCCTCACAGCTTCTGCAGAAGTCGTTACTTGCAACCTACCTTCGATGAAAGACACAGTGAGTAAGACTCTGTTGGATGCATTCGTTTGAACCCCACAAGTCAACGTAACTGGATGGCGTACTGTCTGCTACGCCTCAAAGGGCAGGACCGATAGTCATACGACACTTTGAGATAATATTTAGAAGCTGCGTTTTGTTGGACTGTGTACCGACTAGATGGCGGCAGGTTATGGTAGACAAGCCAATAAGTCTCTCGTCCTTAATTTTGAAGACCTTGGAGAGATTAATTGACATATGTATAGGGGATCGTCTCGTCTCTTCACTGGAATGCGGCTTTCAGCTTGCGAACACTAGGGTCGGTCGCTTTTACTTGTTATACCCTCCACCATAAGATGGGGGGTATACTAATTTCGTCATTCTGATTGTAACTACTCGAAATATTCGTCTGAGACCCCATAAAGTATATATATTCTTGATCGTTGTGATATTTTATGTCGATCTAGCCATGTCCGTCCGTCTGTCCGTCCGTCCGTCCGTCTGTCTGTCGAAAGCACGCTAACTTCCGAAGGAGTGAAGCTAGCCGCTTGAAATTTTGCACAAATACTTCTTATTAGTGTAGGTCGGTTGGTATTGTAAATGGGCCATATCGGTCCATGTTTTGATATAGCTGCCATATAAAAACCGATCTGGGGTCTTGACTTCTTGAGCCTCTAGAGTGCGCAATTCTTATCCGATTGGAATGAAATTTTGCACGACGTGTTTTGTGACGATATCCAACAACTGGGCCAAGTATGGTTCAAATCGGTCCATAACCTGATATAACTGCCATATAAACCGATCTTGGGTCTTGACTTCTTGAGCCTCTAGAGGGCGCAATTCCTATCCGATTTGAATGAATTTTGGCACGTAGTATTTTGTTATGATATCCAACAAATGTGCCAAATATGGTTCAAATCGGTTCAAAACCTGATATACTGATATAGCTGTCATATGAACATATCTGGGAACTTGACTTCTTGAGCTTCTAGAGGGCGCAATTCCTATCCGATTTGGCTGAAATTTCGCAAGACGTTTTTTATTATTACTTTCACCAACTACGTCAAATAAAGTACAAGTCGGTTCATAACCTGATATAGCTGCCATATAAACCGATCTGGGATCTTGACTTCTTGAGCCTCTAGAGTTCGCAATTATTATCCGATTTGCCTGAAATTTTGTACGACGGATTCTTTCATGACCATCAACATACGTGTTTATTATGGTCTGAATCGGTCCATAGCCCGATACAGCTCCCATATAAATCGATCTCTCTATTTTGCTTTTTAAGCTCACAAAGAGCGCAATTCTTATTCGAATTGGCTGACATTCTACACAGGTCTCCAACATATAATTAAATTGTCGTCCAAACCGGACCATATCTTGATATCGCTCTAATAGCAGAGCAAATCTTTTCTTATATCCTTTATTTTGGCCTAAGAGGAGATGCCGGGAAAAGAACTAGACAAATGCGATCCATGGTGGAGGGTATATAAGATTCGGCCCGGCCGAACTTAGCACGCTTTTACTTGTTATATAAAATACTAGCTGATCCCGGCCCGTTCTGCTGCGCCCGATTATGCTATGTTGGAAAGAAGTACTCAAAATTTTAACATTTCTGCGTAAATGTAGTTGAAAATGTGTTCAAATTTTCCTATGGATTTTTCTACACTCAAGTACCTCTTATTTTAACCCCACATTCAAATGGTCTGTGGGGGGGTCCTTCTTGGGGTGTGGAGGACCCCAAGACACTTGGACCCAAAAGTGAAAGTCAATTTCATGTTCTATTCCCAAAGACCTTTAATTTAAGATCTATATTTTCATGGTCGGTAAATATGTCCGATTTGAGGGGTTTTATAGTGGTGGGGTGACCACGAAACACTTAGTTCCGCAATTGGATATAAGATTTGTTTTCTACTCTCAAATACCTTTTATTGGAGTCCCATATTGTAGTGGTTGGTCTATAAATCCGCTTGCCGGGTTTTGGGGGTGGGCGGCTCTTCTAGGCATCCCACCCCAGAATTTGATACCAAATTTTTTGCTTTCAGATCCTTCCTATCTTCCCATATTTTATTTTTCTTTATCCAAAGGACCGATAGGTCGTCATAACAAAGATACATGCTCATGATTAATTTTTACCACTCTGCCCTCTCTCTGCTCATGTTGGCATGTTTTTAATTGGATCAACTAAATCCAATTGGATCAAATAATTTCAGTTGAAGACTGCCAGATGACACTAATTTAAATGTTAGTGCTACTCGCTTAGAGTGGATCATTTGGTATGGTGGTTCTCTATGAATAGTCATTCATAGACAACCACCATACCAAACGACTACCTATTAAATAGTCATCATTTGGTCTTTTTTTATACCCCCCACCGAGGGATGGGGGTATATCCATTTTGTTATTCTGTTTGCAACATACCGAAATATCCATTTCTGACCCTATTAACCATATATATTCTTGATCAGCATAAAAATCTAAGACGATCTAGACATGTCCGTCCGTCTGTCTATTGAATACATGCTACAATCTTTAAAAATAGAGATATTGAGCTGAAACTTTGCACAGATTCTTTTTTTGTCCATAAGCAGGTTAAGTTCGAAGATGGGCTATATCGGACAAAATCTTGATATAGCCCCATATAGACCGATCGGCCGATTTAGGGTCTAAGGCCTTTAAAAGCCACATTTATTATCCGATTTTGCTTAAATTTGGGACAGTGAGTTGTGTTAGGCGCTTCAAAATCCTTCGTCCATTTGGCTCAGATCGGTCCAGATTTATAATCCGATTTCACTGAAATTTGACACAGTGTCTTATGTTAGGCTTTTCGACATCCGTGTCGTATATGGTTCAGATCGGTTTATTTTCAGATATAGCTACTAAAAAGATCACTATTTTGTTTTGCACAATTGAACAATTGAATTGTACGATTTTCTGTGGTAAAAAACTGATTTAGTTCTTACCATGTAAAACTCTTGAACAAAAAAGTGTTGCCCAGCAACACATCGTTTGGTCTCGTCTATCGTTGAGCTAAAAATGGTTGCAACCTTATCGTTAAGGTTTGCAACTCCTGCTTTCACGCTGAATATTATAATTTCGGGGCTATGGCGGCCTACACATTAATTAAATCACACAGTGTCCCGTTAGGTCATTAGAATTGATCGACTGTTTTGGGCTGGGGTTGTCCGCTAGATATATGAGCAGAACAATGATATCAGATTAGCAGTACACAACCTTATACCTTTAATTTAACCTCATATTGTCATCATTGGTGTATACAGCCGTTTGGTGGAGGGCGTCTATATGAGGGTTGTGCGCCACACTGTCACTTGATCACAAATTTTAATGACGCACTCAACTCAAACAAGTAAAAGCGTGCAAAGTTCGGCCGGGCCGAATCTTATATACCCTCCACCATGGATCGCATTTGTCGAGTTCTTTTCCCGGCATCTCTTCTTAGGCAAAAAAGGATATAAGAAAAGATTTCCTCTGCTATTAGAGCGATATCAAGATATGGTCCGGCTTTGACCACAATTAAATTATATGTTGGAGACCTGTGTAAAATGTCAGCTAATTCGAATTCTTATTCGAATTAGCTGACATTTTACACAGAGAGAGAGAGATAATAGAGAGATATATGGTAGCTGTATCGGGCTATAGACCGATTCAGACCATAATAAATACGTATGTTGAGGATCCGTCGTGGTGGAGGGTATATAAGATTCGGCCCGGCCGAACTTAGCACGCTTTTACTTGTTATATAAAATACTAGCTGATCCCGGCCCGTTCTGCTGCGCCCGATTATGCTATGTTGGAAAGAAGTACTCAAAATTTTAACATTTCTGCGTAAATGTAGTTGAAAATGTGTTCAAATTTTCCTATGGATTTTTCTACACTCAAGTACCTCTTATTTTAACCCCACATTCAAATGGTCTGTGGGGGGGTCCTTCTTGGGGTGTGGAGGACCCCAAGACACTTGGACCCAAAAGTGAAAGTCAATTTCATGTTCTATTCCCAAAGACCTTTAATTTAAGATCTATATTTTCATGGTCGGTAAATATGTCCGATTTGAGGGGTTTTATAGTGGTGGGGTGACCACGAAACACTTAGTTCCGCAATTGGATATAAGATTTGTTTTCTACTCTCAAATACCTTTTATTGGAGTCCCATATTGTAGTGGTTGGTCTATAAATCCGCTTGCCGGGTTTTGGGGGTGGGCGGCTCTTCTAGGCATCCCACCCCAGAATTTGATACCAAATTTTTTGCTTTCAGATCCTTCCTATCTTCCCATATTTTATTTTTCTTTATCCAAAGGACCGATAGGTCGTCATAACAAAGATACATGCTCATGATTAATTTTTACCACTCTGCCCTCTCTCTGCTCATGTTGGCATGTTTTTAATTGGATCAACTAAATCCAATTGGATCAAATAATTTCAGTTGAAGACTGCCAGATGACACTAATTTAAATGTTAGTGCTACTCGCTTAGAGTGGATCATTTGGTATGGTGGTTCTCTATGAATAGTCATTCATAGACAACCACCATACCAAACGACTACCTATTAAATAGTCATCATTTGGTCTTTTTTTATACCCCCCACCGAGGGATGGGGGTATATCCATTTTGTTATTCTGTTTGCAACATACCGAAATATCCATTTCTGACCCTATTAACCATATATATTCTTGATCAGCATAAAAATCTAAGACGATCTAGACATGTCCGTCCGTCTGTCTATTGAATACATGCTACAATCTTTAAAAATAGAGATATTGAGCTGAAACTTTGCACAGATTCTTTTTTTGTCCATAAGCAGGTTAAGTTCGAAGATGGGCTATATCGGACAAAATCTTGATATAGCCCCATATAGACCGATCGGCCGATTTAGGGTCTAAGGCCTTTAAAAGCCACATTTATTATCCGATTTTGCTTAAATTTGGGACAGTGAGTTGTGTTAGGCGCTTCAAAATCCTTCGTCCATTTGGCTCAGATCGGTCCAGATTTATAATCCGATTTCACTGAAATTTGACACAGTGTCTTATGTTAGGCTTTTCGACATCCGTGTCGTATATGGTTCAGATCGGTTTATTTTCAGATATAGCTACTAAAAAGATCACTATTTTGTTTTGCACAATTGAACAATTGAATTGTACGATTTTCTGTGGTAAAAAACTGATTTAGTTCTTACCATGTAAAACTCTTGAACAAAAAAGTGTTGCCCAGCAACACATCGTTTGGTCTCGTCTATCGTTGAGCTAAAAATGGTTGCAACCTTATCGTTAAGGTTTGCAACTCCTGCTTTCACGCTGAATATTATAATTTCGGGGCTATGGCGGCCTACACATTAATTAAATCACACAGTGTCCCGTTAGGTCATTAGAATTGATCGACTGTTTTGGGCTGGGGTTGTCCGCTAGATATATGAGCAGAACAATGATATCAGATTAGCAGTACACAACCTTATACCTTTAATTTAACCTCATATTGTCATCATTGGTGTATACAGCCGTTTGGTGGAGGGCGTCTATATGAGGGTTGTGCGCCACACTGTCACTTGATCACAAATTTTAATGACGCACTCAACTCAAACAAGTAAAAGCGTGCAAAGTTCGGCCGGGCCGAATCTTATATACCCTCCACCATGGATCGCATTTGTCGAGTTCTTTTCCCGGCATCTCTTCTTAGGCAAAAAAGGATATAAGAAAAGATTTCCTCTGCTATTAGAGCGATATCAAGATATGGTCCGGCTTTGACCACAATTAAATTATATGTTGGAGACCTGTGTAAAATGTCAGCTAATTCGAATTCTTATTCGAATTAGCTGACATTTTACACAGAGAGAGAGAGATAATAGAGAGATATATGGTAGCTGTATCGGGCTATAGACCGATTCAGACCATAATAAATACGTATGTTGAGGATCCGTCGCACAAAATTTCAAGCAAATCGGATAATAATTGCGACCTCTAGAGGCTCAAGAAGTCAAGATCCAAGTCGGTTTTTATGGCACCTATATCAGGTTATGAACCGATTTGAAAGTTATTTGACACAGTTGTTGAAAGAAAATTTCAGCCAAATCGAATAGGAATTGCGCCCTCTAGAAACTCAAAAAGTAAAGACCCCAGATCTGCTTATATGAGAGCTATATCAGGTTATGAACCGATTTAAACCATACTAGGCACAGTTGTTGGATATCATAATACTTCGTGCAAAAATTCATTCAAATCGGATAAGAATTGCGCCCTCTAGAGGCTCCAGAAGTCAAGACCCAAGATCGGTTTATATGACAGCTATATCAGGTTATGGACCGATTTGAACCATACTCGGCACAGTTGTTGAATATCATAACAAAACACGTCGTGCAAAATTTCATTCCAATCGGATAAGAATTGCGCACTATAGAGGCTCAAGAAGTCAAGACCCAATTCGGTTTTTATGGCAGCTATATCAAAAGATGGACCGATCGGAGTTAGCGTACTTTCGACAGACGGACGGACAGACGGACAGACTCACGGACGGACGGACGGACGGACAGTCGGACGGACGGACGGACATGGCTAGTTCGACATAAAATGTCGCTACGATCAAGAATATTTATACTTTATGGGGTCTCAGACGAATATTTCGAGTAGTTACAAACAGAATGACGAAATTAGTATACCCCGATCCTATGGTGGAGGGTATAAAAAATATATCACTTAATTCCCTATTGTTTTAATAGGTCAAATAACCTATTAGAGGCGATTTTAGGAGGTTAAACACCACCTAGGTTCTTGGACACAAAGTTTAATGTCATATTCGTAATCTGCTCTCAAATGCCTATCATTTGAGTTTCATCAAGCTATGATTGAGTAGTATTCCCAATCGGGGAGCTTATCAGAGATGGGGCGACTATCAATTACTTGGACCTCGTTTTTTATGTCAAATTCGTAGTCTACTCCCGAATACGTTTCATTTGAGTCCTTTATTGATATATACGTCCAATATGTCTATTTGGAGCCGTTTTCGGTTTTGGGCTACCCCTTGAATACTTGAACCCAAGTTTTTTTTTACCACATTCGTTTTATACTCTCCAATATCTTTCATTTGATACCATATTGTCCCTATCGGTCAACTTTTAATTTTGCAACCCCCCTTCCAACATCAACAAATTACATAGCCTATTGCTCCTTCCGGATCATATTCGTAATCTACTCGCGAATACCTTTCATTCGAGCCCCATATTGACATTATCATCCAATAAACCATTTTGGGGGGTTTTGTGGTCGGGGCAGCCCCCCAATTATTTGGACTCAATTTTTAATATGGAAATCGTAATCTACTCTTGAAAACCTTTCATTTATGTCCTATATTGTCCCTATCGGTCCACTTTTAGTTTTGGGTGGTACTGTTGGGGTAAATAGGAGGGTCCGCCCCCCTTGTGATATCAAAAACTTATATAGCCTGTTGCTCCTTCCGGACCATATTCGTAATCTATTCCCGAATACCTTTCATTCGATTCCCATTTAGTCATTATCGTACGGAATTTGTACTCTACTCTTGAATACCTTTCATTTAAGTCCCATATTGTCCCAATCGGTCCACTTTTATTTTTGGCTGGTACTTTTGGGGTAAGAGGGAAGGTCCGCCCCCAATGCGATATCAAAAAATTATATAGCCTACTGCTCCTTCCGGACCACTCCCCACAATCTGTGAAAGTTTCAAAGAAATCGGTTTAGCCGTTTTTGAGTCTATACGGAACAAACAAATTTACAAACCCACAAACAAACATACATACAAACACAAATTCATTTTTATATATATCGATTTAGATGACTTTTCGTTTAGACCGTTTTCCTCAGCTCACCACGTCCATATCGTAAAATATTCGTTCAAATGCAAATTTCGCCCATGAACATTAGACTAAGGAATCGGGGCAAACTTCTCATATATCAGTGAGTGCAGTCCGATTCAAATTTTTAGCTCAATGATAAGGGGCCTCCTTTTTATAGCCGATTCCGAACGGTGGGCCGCAGTGCGACACCTCTTTGGAGAAAAGTTTTACATGGCATAGTACCTCACAAATGTTGCCAGCATTAGGAGGGCAAAACCACCATTGAAAATTTTTTCTGATGGTCTCGCCAGGATTCGAACCCAGGCGTTCAGCGTCAAAGGCGGACATGCTTACTTCTGCGCTACGGTGGCCTATTCGTTCAGTGAGCCAACATTGTGATTAAATCAATGGCGGACACAATATCACATGTGCACACTAGTCACAAGCCTATGGGCTTATGTTCTGGTGCACGTACACAATTATGTGCTATAGTATGTGTGTATTTGCCCACCACTAGGTTAAATCATTGTCATTTATTACAGTCGTAAAGTAAATATGTATAATGTTTTGACTTGTAGCTGATTTGCATACAACTACATTTTTATCTATGTTAAAAATACCCTCTTTTATTAAAATCCACCAAAATTGCTATAACAGAGAAAATAGCTACAATCAGTTCTCTCTTTCTCTTTCTTTTTGTCTCTTCCTCTTTCGTACAGTACACCAATCGCTCTCTTAGTTCTTCCGCGGTGAGACCAGAGCGAGAGATGAAAAGCAATCAATGTTAACATTTCACTCCCAAAAGTGTGGATAGGAATAAGGAAAACAAAAAATTATAGCAACGCCATTGACTGGCAGCACATGTTAAACTTGACAAGTAAATAACAGTTAGGTCAGTAGTATTAAAGTCGCTGCCCGCGTGTACATGGCAGACGGCATTGAAGCCGGCGGAAATCGAATAACCGATATGACAACGATAACTTGCGAGACCAATCGTAGCAAACTTTGTCACCCGTTGAAATGGCGTTGAAATGAACGAAAACAATAGTGGTCAACGAAGTTGGTGTTGTTTGGTGTGACAACATCCAAGTGCTTTGAATGGTGGTGGGCGAAAACCAAACGCACATACGCTCACCATGGCAAATGTAAAAGTGAACATTGAGACAGAATAACAACGAAAAACCAAAAACACAAATAACAGACATGGCAAACATATGATTTACTTGAAGGAATCTCGCTTGATTTGACTTGGTGTTGTATGCATGTATATAGAAGCCGAGAAAAGGCTTTTGGTAAATAACAATAATAACAAAAAAATGCTCGCACATTCACACATAGCTACGAAATTTATGAAATATCACAACAAAAACATTGCAAAGCGTATGTTGTTGTGCTTACATATTGGAATTACATACAACGATATATGGTTGAAACAAAATTTGCAAGAATACCCGTAGAAGGCCGCCCAGCCCACACCATGTGTAACATGTGAAGATAAAATTTGCTGAATGAGAAAAGAGTGTTACCAAAAACAAAAACAACAACAACGTTTTTTAGTTTGCCCAAAATTCCAAAAGATGTAAAGTGTGATAATAAGAGGAAAGAAATGACAGAAAAAAAGTTTGAAGTCTTTGGGCTTTTGCCAACAGTGTTAACAACAGACAACACAATGTAAACAAAGATGTGACTCTAAAAGAGCACATATAAGGAAGAGAGAGAGTGAGAGAGAGAGTGCTATATCTTGCTTATAGCACTATAGGTAAGCCAAATCATATTAAAGTTGACTACTTGATGACACTTATAATTTATTAAAGTTACATTAAAAATTACCTTAACCACAAGCGATAATCAGATTAAAATTTCGTTGGCGGGTTCATGACCCGGATAAGATGACAAATTCAATTCTGAGCAACAAATTCGAGCAAATTGGATTTTTTCAACTTTTCAAAAAAGAAGAGTAAAGGTTAAACCAATTGTTATCCCCTCTTTGCTTACTGTAAAGGATGATTTCTAAAAGCTACAGGAAAGTTTTATAAAAAAAAAAACGCATAACATTCAGAACAAGTACATATAAGCGTGCTAAGTTCGGCCGGGCCGAATCTTATATACCCTCCACCATGGATCGCATTTGTCGAGTTCTTTTCCCGGCATCTCTTCTTGGGCAAAAAAAGGATACAAGAAAAGATTTGCTCTGCTATTAGAGCGATATCAAGACATGGTCCGGTTCGGACCCCAATTAAATTATATGTTGGAGACCTGTGTAAAATGTCAGCCAATTCCAATAAGAATTGCGCCCTTTAGGGGCTCAAGAAGTAAATAGAGAGATCAAGCTGTATCAGGCTATATACCGATTCAGACCATAATAATACGTATGTTTATGGTCATGATAGGATCCGTCGTATAAAATTTCAGGCAAATCGGACAATAGTTGCGACCTCTATAGGCTGAAGAAGTCAAGATCCCAGATCGGTTTATATGGCAGCTATATCAGGTAATAAACAGATTTAAACCTTATTTGGCACAGTTGTTCAAAGTCATAATAGTTGAAAGTCATAATTTCTAAAGCAAGCTAAAAGTAACAGCTGATAACTGACAGAAGAAAGAATGCAATTACAGAGTCACAAGCTGTGAAAAAATTTGTCAACGCCGACTATATGAAAAATCCGCAATTACTTTTTGGGCAACCCAATACGTCATGCAAAATTTCACCCAAATCGGATAGGAAATGCGCCCTCTAGAAGCTCAAGAAGTCAAGTCCCCAGATCGGTTTATATGACAGCTATATCAGGTTATGAATCGATATAGCTTTCGGTTCATAACCTATGCCATACTTGGCACAGTTGTTGGATATCATAACAAAACACGTCGTGCAAAACTTCATTCAAATCGGATAAGAATTGCGCCCTCTAGAGGCTCAAGAAGTGAAGATTCAAGATCGGTTTATATGGCAGCTATATTAGGTTATTGACCGATCTTAACCTTATATAGCACAGTTGTTGGAAGTCATAGCGAAACACGTCGTGCAAAAATTCATTCCAATCGGATAAGAATTGCGCCCTCTAGAGGCTCAAGAAGTCAAGACCCAAGATCGGTTTATATGGCAACTATATCAGGTTATGGACCGATTTGAACTATACTTGGCACAGTTGTTGGATATCATAACAAAACACATGGTGAAAAATGTCTTTCCAATCGGATAAGAATTGCGCCTTCTAGAGGCTCAAGAAGTCAAGACCCAAGATCAGTTTATATGGCAGCTATATCGAAACATGGACCGATATGGCCCATTGACAATCCCAACCGACCTACACTAATAAGAAGTCATTGTGCAAAATTTCAAATGGCTAGCTTTACTCCTTCGAAAGTTAGTGTGCTTTCAACAGACAGACGGACGGATGGACAGACGGACGGACATGGCTAGATCGACATAAAATATCACGACGATGAAGATTATACAAACTTTATGGGGTCTCAGACGAATATTTCGAGTAGTTACAAACAGAATGACGAAATCAGTTTGCCTTCATCCTATGGCGGAGGATATAAAAATACTTGAAATCTTTTTTATACCCTCCACCATAAGATGGGGGGTATACTAATTTCGTCATTCTGTTTGTAACTACTCGAAATATTCGTCAGACCCCATAAAGTATATATATTCTTCATCGTCGCGACATTTTATGTCGATCTAGCCATGTCCGTCCGTCGGTCCGTCTGTCTGTCGAAAGCACGCTAACTTCCGAAGGAGTAAAGCTAGCCGCTTGAAATTTTGCACAAATACTTCTTATTAGTGTAGGTCGGTTGGTATTGTAAATGGGCCATATCGGTCCATGTTTTGATATAGCTGCCATATAAACCGATCAAGGGTCTTGACTTCTTGAGCCTCTAGAGTGCGCAATTCTTATCCGATTGGAATGAAATTTTGAACGACGTGTTTTCTTGTGATATCCAACAACTGTGCCAAGTATGGTCGAAATCGGTCCATAACCTGATATAGCTGCCATATAAACCGATCTGGGGTCTTGACTTCTTGAGCCTCTAGAGTGCGCAATTCTTATCCGATCAGAATAAAATTTCGCACGACGTGTTTTGTTATGATATCCAACAACTGTGCCAAGTATGGTTCAAAGCGGTACATAACCTGATATAGCTGCCATATAAACCGATCTTGGGTCTTGACTTCTTGAGCCTCTAGAGTGCGCAATTCTTATCCGATTGAAATGAAATTTTGCACGACGTGTTTTATTATGATATCCAACAACTGTGCCAAGTATGGTTTAAATCGGTTCATAACCTGATATAGCTGCCATATAAACCGATCTTGGCTCTTGACTTCTTGAGACTCTAGAGGGCACAATCCTTATCCGATTTGAATGAGTTTTTGCACAAAGTATTTTGCCATGATATCCAACAACTGTGCCAAGTATAGTTGAAATCGGTCTATAACCTGATATAGCTGTCATATAAACAGATCTGGGGATTTGACTTCTTGAGCTTCTAGAGGCCGCAATTCCTATCCGATTTGGCTGAAATTTTGCATGACGTATTTTATTTTTATTTTCAACAACTGTGTCAAATAAGGTTCAAATCGGTTCATAACCTGATATAGCTGCCATATAAACCGATCTGGGATTTTGACTTCTTGACCCCAAGAGGTCGCAATTGTTATCCGATATGCCTGAAATTTTGTACGACGGATCCTCTCATGACCATCAACAAACGTGTTTATTATGTTCTGAATCGGTCTATACCCCGATACAGATCCCATATAAATCGTTCTCTCTATTTTACTTCGTGAGCCCCAATGGGCGCAATTCTTATACGAATTGGCTGAAATTTTACACAGGTCTCCAACATATCATTTAATTGTGGTCCGAACCGGACCATATCTTGTTTGAATTGATAGTACGGTTCAATATAACCTAATATTTTAAGATTATTTCCTGCAAATGTTTACCGTGACTGCTCCTCATTTGGTCTTTAAGCTTAGTCCAATTTTGGCATACTCTTTCCCACATTTCGGCCAGTATCTTTGTCTTTCAATGCATCAATTGAAGCGGGCTTGTCTGTATAGACATGAGCTTTAACATAGCCCCACAAAAAAAAAAACAGCCTAAAGGCGTTAAATCGCACCATTTAGGCGGCCAAATGACCGGTCGCGAACGTGAAATAAAATGTTCGCCTCTCAATAAGTCCATTGTTACAGTAACGTTACGATCCGCAACATCTTGAAGAAGTACGGTCCAATGATGGCACGAGCCTGCATGCATTGATAGCTCTTGCCTTGGTTTTGGCTGATCTTCTCTTCAAAGTCAACAACTCTGCTTATTTGCGTACCCATTGAGCCAAAAATGGGCAACCTACCTGTAGAAGAAGAAGAAGCACGCGATGAAATTTCTTAACAGAGCACGCATTTTGATAGTAAAATTCAATAATGGGTTGTCCAAAAAGTAATTGCGGATTTTTCATATAGTCGGCGTTGACAAATTTTTTCACAGCTTGTGACTCTGTAATTGCATTCTTTCTTCTGTCAGTTATCAGCTGTTACTTTTAGCTTGCTTTAGAAAAAAAGTGTAAAAAAAGTATATTTGATTAAAGTTTATTCTAAGATTTATTAAAAATGCATTTACTTTCTTTTAAAAAATCCGCAATTACTTTTTGGGCAACCCAATATACACCAAACTTAAGATGTTTGACAGTGAAACAAAACACGAAATTCGCGTAAGCTGGTTGCTAAAAATATAGTAGCTTTAATTCGGCCGGGCCGAATCTTGAGAAACCACCACCATGGGTCCTGCTACAAAATTTATACATACTGAATTTAGTTGAAGGGCGTAATTATATTCTACATACCAAACTTCTGTAGAACCAGCAAAAATTAAAGTTTGTACGAGCAGAACAATTATAATCGAGAGACCGGTTCATACGGGATCTAAATGAGGTTATAGACTGATTTAAACCGTACTGGGCACAGTTGTTGGAAGTCATCGGACAATAAATGCTTCATTTATTGGCCCAAAATTTTAAATGGAGCGATCGGTCTATATGGTAGCACTATTCAAATCTAGACCGATATGGGCCAAAATAAAGAAGGATGTAGAAGGTCCTTACACAACGCACTGTCCCAAGTTTCGGCGACATCGGACAATAAATGCGCCTTTTATGGGCCCAAACCCTTAAATCGAGAGATCGGTCTATATGTGCCATATTGCAGAAATATGTTGAGGGGCTTAACTTAACTCACAGTCCCAAATTTTGGTAAAATTGGATAATAATTGCTCCTTTTATGGGCCCAAAACCTAAAATCGAGAGATCGGTCTATATGTCAACTATATCCAAATCTGAACCGATCCGGGCTAAATTAAAGAAGGATGTCGTTTGGCCTAACACAACTCAAATGCAAATTTTGCCCACGAACATTCCATTAAGGAACATGGGCAAACTTCTCACATATCAATGAGTGCAGTCCGATTCAAGTTTAAGCTCAATGATAAGGGGCCTCCTTTTTATAGCCGAGTCCGAACGGCGTGCCGCAGTGCGACACCTCTTTGGAGAAATGTTTTACATGGCATAGTACCTCACAAAAGTTGCCAGCATTAGGACGGGAAAACCACCGCTGAAAATTTTTTCTGATGGTCTCGCCAGGATTCGAACCCAGGCGTATAGCGTCAAAGGCGGACATGCTAACCTCTGCGCTACGGTGGCCTCCACCTCCTAACACAACTCACTGCTCCAAATTTCAGCAAAATTGGATAATAATTGTGGCTTTTATAGGCCTAAGACCTTAAACCGGCAGATGGGTCTATATTGGAGCTATATGAATTTATAGTCCGATATAGTCCATCTTCGAACTTGACCTGATTCTCGACAAAACAAGGATCTGTGCAAATTTTCAGATTAATATCTCTTTTTTTAAAGACTGTAGCGTGATTTCAACAGACAGACGGACGGACATGGCTAGATCGTATTAGATTTTTACGCTGACCAAGAATATATACACTTTATCGCTGACCCGGTCCCGCTCCGCTGCGCCTTCTTTTACTTTATATGGAACAAAAGTTTCCTTGGAGTATTTATTTTCGACAATTAATGATCTTTTAGTGAAATATCATGCTAACTTGACTAACAGTTTAACAATATAAGTGCCTTTATCTGAATCCCATATGATCTTTATTGGTCTACGAATTTAAGTTTGGATGTAAGGTGTAATCCATTCTTAAAATATTTCATTTCAGTTCGATATTCTCATGATGTCTGATTAAGTGGTGTTTTCGGGGGAGAGGTGGTCCCCCAGATACTTGGCCCTGAAAAAATATCACCATCGTGCTCTTCTCTCAAATACCATTTATTTAAACCCCATACTGCCATTGGTTTAGGGGAGTTTACACGATGAGGCGTCCCCCAAACACATGGCCCCAAAATAGGTTATGAAATTCGTTGTCTAATCTTAAATGCCACATATTGGCATGGTCGAGAATTTTTTACCCTTTGCGGGGTGTTTTGGGAAAGGGTGATTCTACTCCCAATCTAATCTCACTTAAACTCCTTATTGCAAAAGTCAGCAAATATGTCCGGTTTGGGGTATTGGCCCTAAAAACTATAAATATTTAGTTCCACTCTCTTTAAGACCCAAATTGTTTTGGTGAGCAAATACTCCCTTTTTGGGGGTGTTTATGGTGGTGGGACGTCCGCTAGACAGTTGGCCCCTAATGTTGGTATCAGATACGTGGTGTACTCCCACATACCTTTAATTCGAGCCCCATATTTCCATAGTCGGCAAACATGACCGGCTGGGGGGTGTTTTGGGGGATAGGCGGCCACTCATTAAGTTGGCCTGGCAAATTTATATCGAATTCGTGATCTAATCTAAAAACCCTCTTATTTGAGCCTCATATTGCAATAGTCAGCAAATACTTCCTAGTTGGGTGGTGTTGTGGGTGTGGGATGGCCCCATAAACACTTTTCCCGAATATTGATATCAGATTCGTGCTTTACTTCCAAAGACCTTTCATTTGAGCCCCTTATTGCTATGGTCGTAAATTTGTCCCCATTGGGGAAGGTTTTTGGGGAGAGGCGGCCCCCCAAACACTTGGTCCCATATTTGGATATCAGATTCGAATTCTAAACTCAAATACCTTTTATGTAAGCCCCATATTACCATGGTTAGTAAATAAGTCATGTTTTGGGGAAGGGGTACACCCCCCCGCAGAAATGTGGTCCTACATTTGGATATTAGATTCGTATTCTACTCGTAAATACCTTAAATTTGAGTCCCATATTGCTATGGTCGGTAAATACGTCCGATTTAGGGGTGTTTTGGGGCTTGGGGTGGTCCCCCTAACACTTGTTCCGACAATTGGATATCAGATACGTTTTCTTATCCTAAATACCTTTCATTTGAGTCCCATATTGTTGTGATTGGTGTAAATATATATTTGGTAGGTTTTAGGGTGGGGCGGCCCCCCTAGGTGCCCCTTCCGAAATTTGGATACCAAATTTTTATTTTTAGGGTACTATATGAGAACACACAAAATTTCGCTTAATTCGCACCACCCATCTTTGAGATCTGGCGTTTTTGAATATTAGGGTAAGGGGGAGAGTATGGGTAATTTCATCCCAATCGGATTAGAATTGCGCACTCTAGAGGCTCAAAAAGTCAAGACCCAAGATCGGTTTATATGGCAGCTATATCAAAACATGGACAGATATGGCCTATTTACAATACCAACCGACCTACACTAATAAGAAGTACTTGCGCAAAATTCCAAGCGGCTAGCTTTACTCCTTCGGAAGTTAGCGTGCTTTCGCCAGACAGACGGACGGACAGACGGACGGACAGACGGACGGACGGATGGACAGACGGACGGACGTTAAAAAGGCATTAAGTTCGGCCGGGCCGAACTTTGGATTCCCACCACCGCGGGTATATATGTAAACCCCCTTTCGTCGCAATTCAGTGAAAATTGGATAACTTATGCACCCAAATTCGGAACGGAAATTGAGTGGTCTGCTAAATATAAGTCACTCTTGAATTTTGTATTTCAAATTTCAACAAAATCGGGCAATAAATAAAGCTTTTATGAGCTTCAGACCCCTAATTGGCATATCGGTCTATATGACAGCTATATCCAACTACGGTCCGATCCGAACCATATTTGGGACGTATGTCGGAAGACCTAAAACTACCCACAGTTTCAAATTTCAGCGAAATCCAGTAATAAATAAAGCTTTAATGGGCTTCAGACCCTTTATCGGCAGATCGGTCTATTTGACAGCTATATCTAAATATAGTCCGATCTGTAACATATTTGGGTCGTCGGATGTTAGGAGGGCTTAGAACTGCGCACTATTCCAAGTTTCAGCGAATTCGGATAAAAAAGCTTTTATGGCCTTCAGACCCTTTATCGGGAGATCGGTCTAAATGGCAGCTATATATAAATATAGTCCGATCTAAACCATATTTAGGTCAGATGTCGGAAGGCTTAAAATAATCCACCGTTTTAAATTTCAGCGAAATCGGGTAATAAATAAAGCTTTTATGGGCTTCAGACCCTTTATCGGCAGATCGGTCTATTTGACAGCTATATCTAAATATGGACCGATCTAATCCATATTTGTGTCCTATGTTGGGAGGCCTCGGTTGAAAAATAAAGCTTTTATGGGCCTCAGACCATTTATCGGCAGATCGGTCTATATGACGGCTATATCCAAATATAGTCCGATTTGGCCAGTTCAAGAACTTACCAGCGTGCATAAAAAAGATGTATCTCTGCAAAATTTCAGCTCAATATCTCAATTTTTGAAGACTGTCGTGTAATAACAATGTACGAATAGACAGACAGGCACACGGACATCGTTAAATCGTTTTCGAATTTTACGACGATCCGAAATATATAAACTAATAGCTGACCCGGGCTCGCTACGATTTACTTTATATGGAACAAAATTTTCCTTGGAATATATATTTTCGAAATTAAAGAGCTTTTAGTGAAATACCATGCTACGAAAATAGTATATCGCTTGACTAACAATTTAACAATATAAGTACTTTTATATGAATTCCATATGAACTTTATTGGTCTACGAATTTATGTTTGGATGTAAGGTGTACTCCATTGGGGGTTGGGGTGGTCCCCCTAGCACTTGGTTCGACAAATGGATATCAGATACGTTTTCTTATTCTAAATACCTTTCATTTGAGTCCCATATTGTCGTGATTGGTCTAAACATATATTTGGTAGGTTTTAGGGTAAGGAGGCCCCCCTAGGTACCCCATCCGAAATTTGGATACCAAATTTTTATTTTTTAGGGTACTATATGAGAGCACACAAAATTTCGCTTAATTCGCACCACCCATCTTTGAGATCCGGCGTTTTTGAATATTAGGGTAAGGGGGAGGGTACACCCCCCCCCCCCCCCCCCACCCCCCCCCCCCCCCCCCCCCCCTCCATATATTAAAAAATGTAGTTCCCTATTTTCACCACAAGATCATTATGCACCATCTATGAAAATTTCTGATATCCATTTGTCGAACCAAGTGCTAGGGGGACCACCCCAACCCCCAATGGAGTACACCTTACATCCAAACATAAATTCGTAGACCAATAAAGTTTCATATGGAATTCATATAAAAGTACTTATATTGTTTAAATTGTTAGTCAAGCGATATACTATTTTCGTAGCATGGTATTTCACTAAAAGCTCTTTAATTTTCGAAAATATATATTCCAAGGAAAATTTTGTTCCATATAAAGTAAATCGTAGCGAGCCCGGGTCAGCTATTAGTTTATATATTTCGGATCGTCGTAAAATTCGAAAACGATTTAACGATGTCCGTGTGCCTGTCTGTCTATTCGTACATTGTTATTACACGACAGTCTTCAAAAATTGAGATATTGAGCTGAAATTTTGCAGAGATACATCTTTTTTATGCACGCTGGTAAAGTTCTTGAACTGGCCAAATCGGACTATATTTGGATATAGCCGTCATATAGACCGATCTGCCGATAAATGGTCTGAGGCCCATAAAAGCTTATTTTTCAACCGAGGCCTCCCAACATAGGACACAAATATGGTTTAGATCGGACTATATTTAGATATAGCTGTCAAATAGACCGATCTGCCGATAAAGGGTCTGAAGCCCAATAAAAGCTTTATTTATTACCCGATTTCGCTGAAATTTAAAACGGTGGATTATTTTAAGCCTTCCGACATCTGACCTAAATATGGTTTAGATCGGACTATATTTATATATAGCTGCCATTTAGACCGATCTCCCGATAAAGGGTCTGAAGGCCATAAAAGCTTTTTTTATCCGAATTCGCTGAAACTTGGAATAGTGCGCAGTTCTAAGCCTCCTAACATCCGACCCAAATATGTTACAGATCGGACTATATTTAGATATAGCTGTCAAATAGACCGATCTGCCGATAAAGGGTCTGAAGCCCCATTAAAGCTTTATTTATTACTGGATTTCGCTGAAATTTGAAACTGTGGGTAGTTTTAGGTCTTCCGACATACGTCCCAAATATGGTTCGGATCGGACCGTAGTTGGATATAGCTGTCATATAGACCGATATGCCAATTAGGGGTCTGAAGCTCATAAAAGCTTTATTTATTGCCCGATTTTGTTGAAATTTGAAATACAAAATTCAAGAGTGACTTATATTTAGCAGACCACTCAATTTCCGTTCCGAATTTGGGTGCATAAGTTATCCAATTTTCACTGAATTGCGACGAAAGGGGGTTTACATATATACCCGCGGTGGTGGGAATCCAAAGTTCGGCCCGGCCGAACTTAATGCCTTTTTACTTGTTAATATTCGTACATTTTGGTACCAATATTGGTACTATGTGGTACTTTCTGTGCAGATGGAGTTAGAGGTCTGAAATTTGGCATGTAGGTATAACTTAGAAATATCTGAATGGCGACAAATGATTTTTTCAGAATTCGAACATATTGGTAGCAAATTTGGTACTGTCATTAAAGATGGAGCTAGAGGTACGAAATTTGGCAAGTAGGTTCAACTAAGAAATAGATGATAGATGACTAACTGATCTATAAAAAATTTTTACTTTTTAGTACCAAAATTGCTACCAATTTTTACCTTCTGTTCAGATGGAGGTCTGAACTTTGGAATGCAGGTACAACTAATAAACATGAGATAGGTGACTAAATGTTCTACGGATTCTGTTAAAAATGTATAAAAAATAATTTTAGTTAGGGCATTATTTTATTCTGCTTACCAAATTTTTTTCAAACCAGCAAACATTAAAGCTTCTAGGAACCGAACAAGGGTGATCGATAGACCGGTTTATATGGAAACCATATCAGGTTATAGACTGATTTGAACCACAGTTGTTGGAAGACATAACAAAACACCGCATGCAAAATTTTAGCCTAATCGGACAAAAATTTCGACTTGTAAGGGCTCAAGAAGTCAGATCGAAAGATTCGGAAGCTATATCAGGTTACAGACCGATTTGACGCGTACTTGGCACAGTTGTTGGAAGTCATAACAGAACACGACAGAGGCAAGAGGCTTTACTTGCTATAGAGAGCCTGATGACCTACATCAATAAAAACTGTTTGCGCAAAATTTCAAGCGGCTAGTTTTAAGCGTTCGATCGCTGTCGTGATTTCGACAGACAGACGGACGGACATGACTAGATCGACTCTGAATGTCGAGACGATCGAAATACAGATCTATAGGGTCTTAGATCTGTATTTCGAGGTGTTACAAACGGAATGACTAGATTAATATACCCCTATGGGTATAAAAACACACGGGATTGGTACTTTAATAGAAATAAATTTTAAATTTCCTAGAGACAAATGTTTGAAATAAAACAAATTTGCGAATGATGAATGAATTCCGTAAACGTTGAGTATGAACAGCTGTTGTGAAAATTGATACGTCAAAATCCAAAACTCCCCAAATTGGGAAATGTGTTTAGTAGGTAAGATATTGATTAAAAGCAATTTGTCAGCAGGCTTTTTTCTATAGGAGTAAACTTTTATATTCCTCTAACATTTAAACATCGAAACATAGTGTAGGTCGTTTGGGATTGTAAATGGGCTAAATCAGTCCATGCTTTGATATGGCTACCATATAAACCGATCTTGGGTCTTGAGATCTTGGCCGAAATTTTGCACGTGGTGTTTTAGTATGACTTCCAACAACTGTGCAAAGTATGGTTCAAAACAGTCCATAACCTGATATAGCGGTCATACAATCCGATCTGGGGTCTTGACTTCCTGACCCGGGGTTCAAATCGGTCCTTAACACGATTTTTTTTAAGTGGCAGTCTGCCACTTAAATGTTGCCGTCCATTGTGATACCACCGGAACAGAAGAAGGAAAACTCATTCTAGTTCCTAACATTAATCGCTTTAAAAAGCCCAATAACTTGCAAATGTTCATTTCCGCTAAATCAGACAGGTTCTCAAGGAAATGAGTACTTAAAGTGGAACTCGTTCTAACTGCTGGTGCTGGACACACACACAAAAGGTGTTCTATAGTCTCTTCTTCCTCGATGTACCTACAGCTTCGGCAAAAGTCGATGCTGGCATCCTTCAGTCTGCCAGCATATCTTCCGATCTGTGACAATGACTGAGACGTATGTTCTAGCCAACGATAGCAACGCAGTAGACCTCTTCAAGTCTAGATGAGGCCACATAGTTTTGGAATGCTCACAGCCCCCTCTTTGTGTTGCCCTTCGGGCCTGGTCCTGCAAACTTAGCTTACATGTCGCTAAAGGCATACTCACAGATTCCAGTTTCCCTGGAGTGTGTAAGGTAGTTCCTAGTCTCGCTAGCTCGTCCGCTTTACAATTTCCTGTGATATCTCTGTGGCCCGGCAACCAGAACAGGTGAATTCTGGGCGGTTTTTATGTTCAGAAATACGTTCTCCAGGTATTTATTTTGGCTGCATGGCTGTCTGAGAAGATATTTATGCCAATCTTCCAATCTTTAGACTTAGGCCGAAGCCAAAGTCCGGGCGGTCTCGTACGAACGTCGCGTCACGAATAAATTCGTAAGTCACCCGACCATTGTCACTGTTCGTCCATCTAGTCCTCCACCTATCATCAAGACGCTCCAAAAGGAGTGTCTTGAGCCGCCTAATATCCCCATCTGCAAGCTCCGAAGCGGTGAGCCAATCCTCACGCACTAATGGAATTCCCTTTTTCACACTATACAGAACGGCCATGTAACTCACGAGTAAGTCAAGCGGGGGCGCGCCAAGCAATACCTGTAGTGCATCTGTCGAAACAGTCCTGCACACAGGCAAGCAAGCCAGCATTGCCACCCTCTGACAAGAGAGGATCTTCTTCCGTCCTAAGACAGTCGCAGCAATTCCGTGCCATACAGGCGCTCCATAAGTTGCACAAGCAACAAATAGACCACCATATATGGACCGAACAGCGCGACGACTAAGACCCCAATCACTTCTCAGAACACGGTTAACCATGCCGGCTACTCCAGTCATCTTCTCCTTCACCCGATCCAAATGGACCAGGAAACCCATTCTCTCCGAAACAGTCACTCCCAGATATTTGACGAGCGCTACGTTCCTGATGCTAGCTCTGCCAGATCGAATCGTGGGTGGACGATTCCGCGACAAGATGCCCTTGAGCAACATTATCACGGTTTTGTCCTCCGCGACGTCAACACCAACACGATCGCTCCATTCGCGCACAATGCCCATGGCAAGCTCACCACGAGTTTCCAGAGCAAGTCTGGAATCTCCTTCAACCAGGATGAGCAGGTCATCCGCATATGCGCTGATTTTGAAGGACTCAGCGAGACGTCCCAGCAGGGGATCCATCATGAGGTTCCATATATATGGAGCACAGATGGAGCCCTGAGGGCAGCCACGCTGAATATCCTTCCAAACCGTATCGCTAGCACCAACCACGCAAGCTCTTCTATCACAGAAGTAACTACGCCAGAGAGAAAGTTCCCGACAACCTATTTCGCCTAATCTCGTGAGTACACTACGCCATGAAAGGTAATCAAACGCGCCTTTGAAATCGACAAATATGCCAAGGACATATTTGGCGCTCGATTCTCTCACACAGTTCTGCACGTGGATCCAGGCATCCACAGTGCTCTTTTCCTCCCGAAAGCCGAACTGGTACGGAGAAGTACCCTCCTCGTAGCCCTCCCTAAATCTTGTCACCATTATCCTCTCCAATACTTTTGCAAGCACGGGGAGGAGACTGATGCCCCGATACGATCTTGGATTGCTCCTCAATCGATCGGGCGATTTCAGAAGGACTACGACTCGAGCACATTTCCACGTACGAGGGAAATAACCTGCTTCGACACAATGTGTGAGGATCAACTCGACATGGTCAGGTATAGCCTTCCAGATGCTTTTACACATCTGTCCAGTCATACCGTCCATGCCAGATGACCTCCCGCTTCTAAGCCGGCAGACACTGTCCACTATCTCGACCCTTTCCAGACTTGGAGGAGGCACGATCATCTCCACACTGGGAGCCTGTTCGTGCTCATCCGCATCGGGAAAGAACGTTCCCATTAACACCCTAGCACACTCGTTCCAAGAAGTCAACACGTTGTCACCCACTCTAAAACCACCCAGGTCACCTTGACTAGAACCCTGTTGCCCACCGCGCCGGCACACGCGGTATACCTTGCCCCATGGATCATCTCTGTTGTCCTGTACAAATCTCCTAAAGTGATCTTCCTTGCTCCTAATCAACAGTTGCTTGTACGTCCTCAAATTGCTAAGGTAGTCGTTTCGGCGTGAGACAAGATCCTCAGCATTGGAACTTCTGGCTCTTTGGAATCGCTTCCTCAGACGCCTGACGTTCCGCCGCATTGTCTCCAGCTCACGGGTCCACCACTTGACCTTACTTGGTTTCGCCTTTCGACGTCTGCCAAGGAGCGCATCATTCACCGCGCTCATCCACTCGTCTACCTTAGCAATTTGGTCATCTATAGTCAGTGCCCTAAAGTCATCTAAAGACAATGCTGATGCAGTCTCCCTAAAACTTTCCACATACAAGTCCCAGTTCACGTCTCGATCTTTCCAGCACCTGGATCGTTCAGTCGTAACCCGAGTCCGTCGATCCCTGGAAGTGACCATAATCTCAATCGGATTATGGTCACTTGAGCCCCATTCGTCACAAACCCTCCACCTAAACTGGTAAGCAGTAAATGCCGCCCCATTTGCAGCCGTAACGTCAATGTCGCTAACGCCTGAAGGCCCATCAAAGGTATATTTCTTGCTCGGTACGTTCAACACACCGACGTCATTCAAAGTCAACCATTCGCTAAGCAACTGCCCACGATGGCGATTCTCATGACCAAGCGAGTGCTGGGTCATTTTCGAGAACCACATCGGGGAGGTTGCGTTGGCGTCTAAACTTAGGATGAGCGGATTGCTACTCGCGAGTAGTAGCACCGTATCCATATATCCAAGATAGGGCTCCAAGTCGGCGTCTCCTTCAGATTGAGGGAGTACAGCTCCGCCATGAACTCATCGGGAGTTATGGCAGCATGTACCCCCCTTACAACGACCTTCGGGCCCAGCTTCTCGCGGACCTCCACCTCCGCGAACTTGCCGTTCGCCCTGATCCGCTCCCTCTCAGCCACCGACGGGGTGCGGATAACCGCTCCGCCATCCCGAGTCGGCCGGACACCATGGACCCTCACACCAAGTGTAGGGCCCACCTCCTCCACCACCTTCTTCACGACCTCAGCCGAAGTCGTCACCGCCTTCCCCTTGCCCTTCACCACCACCGACCATGTCTCCACCGGCTTCACAACCGGCACAGACGGGGCGGCAGCGACAGCAACGGGGGCAGCGGGGGCAACAAATGTGCCAGTTCTCGCGTTCACAGCCCCGGGGGCAACAGCAACAGGCTGACGCCCATCCACCAACGCGCCGCGAACAGCCATCGCCTCATAAGCCGACAGCTTACCCTTCATAGCCTCGTTATCCAGCATCAGCCTCATGAGTAGCTCCTCATACTGCCCAGCATACTGGATAACCCTTCTCGCCATACTCCCACTCACACGAGCCTCATATGCAGCACCCACCAACGCATCCGTCACCTCCTTCATCTCCCCTACCGTGACGCCTTGCTTCCCCAACGGTGCAGCAAATACCCGTCTGCGAGCCCTACTCTCCCGCTGCTCCCCCTTCCACGGAGTCGATGGACCCCCACCTTCACTGGCAACACCAGCACCGCCATCAACCACCGCCGCCGCACTGGCACTACCACCAGCGCCATCAACCCCTCCAGCTGTCCTCCTACTACCAGATGGCAATTCACCACCACCTGCCACCACCTTCCCCCCCTTCCCAACCGATACACCAGGCGAACCCAGTTTCAGGCGCTTCCCATCCTCGCCTCCACTGCCACTGGACAACAAGTCCACTGACTCCTTCCTCATCATCATCCCAGCCCGAGCCACCGACGAATCGGTGCTAATCCCACCATCCGAGGTCCCCCCACCTCCTACACTCCCCTTCTTCCCCTTGCTCCTCTTCACCATACCAAAGCTCCTCCGTCTAACCTGTCTCACTTTGTCTAGTCACAATGTCCAAAGGTATAAGATGTAGCATTGGATTCAGTGCATCAGATGGTGTCTTCCTCAGTGCGGCTGTGAAGCACAAACAAGCCATCCTTTGGATCCGATTAAGTATTGAACAGTAGGTGGACTTTTGAAGCGTCGTCTACCAGACCACAACACCATATAGCATTATGGGTCTGGCAACTGCAGTATATACCATATGCATGACACGCTGTCTAAACCCCCAACTTTTGCAAATGGCTCTCTTGCAGGTGTGTAGGGCAAGAATTGCCTTTCTTGCCCTTTCCAGTAGGTCCAACATTGAGACCCACCCACACAGGGCTTGTCGGGTCCCGTTTCGATGCAATCCCCTCCTGTTTCGATTGTGGCGGGGGGATTTTCAGTCTCCTGCGATCCGCCAGACTTTAGCGATGTGGTCGATAGTTCCTAAGACAAGTGTTCGGCAACAACTGCTTAGTCGTCTCAATTCCCTCATGTTGAATCGGTAGGATACAATCCCTTCCCATCTGCAGTCACCATCAGCCTCATCCAACCTACCAATCTTCCAGTCGGTGGTTGAAAGATTGGGATTACATTCAATTCGTCTTCCAAGTATGGATTCTGGATCCGAGGGAATTCTTGGTATCCAGGCGTGTGCAATTGGCCGAGAAGGAATATCTTCTTTCTTGACTAGATCTCACCAATCTTTTTTAGCGCACAACGATACATTTCAATTTAGCGTTGATCCCCGAAGGCCATTAGTCTGTATACCGGCCTGCATCGTCAAAAAGGAAATTCCGCAAAGACATCGGAGACTGATGACAGTCCATCCCACTCCAATTATTCCTAGGTATGCAGCCCTGTTCTTCTCCCTTATCGACAACTGCCATCACCAAACTGTCCCCAGGAACATTAGCAAAGGTTTTTGGACCCACTTTACTACTGTTCGTCCTAGATCTTTTAGGAATGGGATGCCCTTCAGGTGACCCGATATAGCTGCTTTATAAACCGATATTCAATCTTGACTCCTTGTGCGATTCTTATCCTATTTGGGTGAAATTTTGCATGACATGTTTCCGATGTTATGACTTCCAACAACTGTACCAAGTATGGTTGAAATCGGTCCATAACCTGATATAGCTGCCATATAAACCGATCTGGGGTCTTGACTTCTTGAGCCTCCAGGGGGCGTAATTATTATCCTATTCGGGTGAAATTTGGGTGAACATCGGCTTCTCCCATGACCTTCAACATACGTGTTAAATATGGTCAGAATCGGTCTGTATCCTGATACAGCTCCCCTATTTTACTTCTTTCTATTTCTTCTATTAAAGAGTGCAATTCTCGTTCGATTTGGCTGCAATTTTACGCAATGACTTCCACTCTGGTCTCCAACATTCTGTTTAATTATGGTCCGAATCGGACCCTAACTTCATATAGCTCCAATAGCATAGCAATTATTTTCTTTTATCCTTTGTTTGCATAAAAAGAAATACCGGGAAAAGAACTCCACAAATGCGATCCATGGTGGAGGATATATAAGATTCGGTCCGGCCGAACTTAGCACACTTTGACTTGTTTGAAGGTTGCTATGATTGTAAAATATTTTCGGATAGTCATGGTTGTAGGCAATTTTAAGATATGCGAGTACGGTCTTAAACGCTTGGAATTTCATTATCCCTGCCTCACATTAGCCAAAAGTCGTTGTTAGAAATATGGATGTTATATATCCATATGGATATAGGATTTATTTAATTCTTCGTCCCCAACCCCCTCAAAAAAAAAAAAAAAACAATGATGACACAAATTTGTAACACCCAAGGTCATAGTAAGCTAAAGGGGGTTTCTGTTTGAGATAGAATGCTTCGCATGTGAAAGAGAGGCAATTTTTAATTTTCACACATTTTTCAAAATGTGAAGAATGTGATGCGGCATTCCCACACACTCAGTGCTCAAAGCAAAAAACGCAACGCTTTCATGGGAAATGTTTATTTACACAATATACTATTCCCCCCCAAATATGTCTGCGGCGTCGGCTGCGGCAACTTAACTCTCCAATGAAAAAGCGTCCTCCTGTGCCGTAAGTGAATAAAAGTAAAAGTCAAATACAAATCCAAGGGAAAAGCAAGGACGACGTAGGACCTCCATTGACATCGCCACATTCACGACCACATCCAGAACCACCACGACCGCGTGCATAGCGCAAAGTGTCATTTGCAAATCTACAAAACGTGTTTAATTTCCTACGAAAACAACACCAAGATTTTAAATCAAATGCCACCCCCTAAGTATTTTAATTGTCAGAATACATTAACATATTTTACGGAACGCATAACTCCCCAGGGCCCGGGGCATTTGTCGTATAATCTTAGGTTTGGGTATGTGGCATGGCGTGGTTGGGCCATTACCACAAACATTATTTCGATAGCTCTGCATAAAAGGCAAAAACAAGAAAAAATTTCTTTAGTCTATCTGCAAGCAGGATGGTGGTAAGTCATTGGGTCGGAAATTGTAAAATGTTTAAGATTTTTCCGCTTTTGTTTCGTTTGTTTTTTTTTACTTTTCTTCTGGAGGGTAACAGTATTTCCCCATGTACTTCCTAAATTATTCTTCAGTTCCCAAATGACTGAGTTTATTTTATGTAGAACATTTTATTTTTTTGTTTTTTGTTTTTGCTCTGTTCATCTCTTTTTGTGGGAACTTTTATTACAAGCAAAAAAGAATTTCTTCTGGAGAGGAGATGAAAAGATGTGGTGTATCTGGCTGCATTTCTTTGCTATTAAGGGGAAATATAAAATGCCAAAAAAATAAAAAATAAAAAAAAAAAACAAGTAAAAGCGTGTTAAGTTCGGCCGGGCCGAATCTTACATACCCTCCACCATGGATCGCATTTGTCGAGTTCTTCTCCCGGCATCTTTTCTTAGGCAATAAAGGATATAAGAAAAGATTTGCTCTGCTATTATTATATTATTACATGTTGGGGACCTGTGTAAAATGTCAGCCACTTCGAATAAGAATTGCGCCCTTTGGGGGCTCAAGAAGTAAAATAGAGAGATCGATTTATATGGGAGCTGTATCGGGCTATAGACCGATTCAGATCATAATAAACACGTATGTTGATGGTCATGAGAGGATCCATCGTATCATAACAAAACACGTCGTGCAAAATTTCACTCTAATCGGATAAGAATTGCGCACTCTTGAGGCTCAAGAAGTCAAGACCCAAGATCGGTTTATATGACAGCTATATCAGGTTATGGACCGATTTGAACCATACTTGGCACAGTTGTTGGATATCATAACAAAACACGTCGTGCAAAATTTCATTACAATCGGATAAGAATTGCGCACTCTAGAGGCTCAAGAAATCACGACCCAAGATTGGTTAATATGGCAGCTATATCAATACATGGACCGCTATGGCCTATTTACAATACCAACCGACCTACACCAATAAGAAGTATTTGTGCAAAATTTCAAGCGGCTAGCTTTACTCCTTCGGAAGTTAGCGTACTTTCGACAGACGGACGGACGGACGGACGGACAAACGGACGGACATGGCTAGATCGACATAAAATGTCGCGACGATCAAGAATATATATACTTAATGGGGTCTCAGACGAATATTTCGCGTAGTTACAAACAGAATGACGAAATTAGTATACCCCCATCTTATGGTGGAGGGTATAATAAAAAATAAAAAATTAAGGCCTCTTGTGATGAGTATTACATTCAGTTCGCGGAAATGACTTGATATTTTATATTATTGCAGATTTGTTAAAAAGAAAAACATTGTAGGTTCTTAAGAATGTAATCGGAGATAATTTGTAACGATATATATATGAGTCCTAAATCAGATATTTCATCCATGTTTCACGTATTGGCCTTTGGCAATTGAGTGATGCAGTGGGGCGAAATATCTAAACTTAATCCAGTAAGGAAAGGCGGAAGTCAGGCGGCGCCGACTTTATAATACACAACACCTACCCTAAAAATACAAAGTTGTTAACCAAACTCCTTCAATATTGTGGAAGTCATCGAGGAAAGCGTTGTGCACAAGTTTGGTCAATAAATGCGCTTGCAGTGTCTCTAGAAATGAAAATCAGGCAATATATACATATGAGAGGTATATATAAATCTGAACCGATTTCGACCGAACTTTATAGGCATTGTGGAAGACAGCGAGGAAAGCGTTATAAAAAATTTTTTGGAAGAAGAAAAAATCGGGGGATATATTCTTGTATGTTTGTATGTTTGCGTGTTCGTTATAGACTCAGAAACGTCTGAACCGATTTCTTGAAATTTTCACAGATTGTGCATAATGACCCCGTGGTAAAAATAGGGTACTACATTTTTTGATATCTGAAAGGGGTGCGGACCCTTACCCTAATTTTCAGAAACGCCAGATTCGGTATCCAAATTTCGGATGGGGTACCTAGGGGGGCTGCCCCACCATAAAACCTACCAAACATATATATAGACCAATCACGACAATATGGGACTCAAATGAAAGGTATTCAGAATAAGAAAACGTATCTGATATCCAATTGTCGGACCAAGTGCTAGGGGGACCACCCCAAGCTCCAAAACACCCCTAAATCGGACATATTTACCGACCATGGCAATATGGGACTCTAATGAAAGGTATTTACGAGTAGAATACGAATCTGATATCCAAATGTGGGACCACGTTTCTGGGGGTCAACCCCTTTCCCAAAACACCCCCCAAACAGGACTAATTTACTGACCATGGGAATATGGGGCTTAAATAAAAGGCGTTTGAATGTAGAATACGATTCTGATATCCAAATTTGGGACCAAGTATTTGGGGGACGCCTCTCATCAAAAACATCCCCCAAAGGGGACTAATTTACGACCATAAAAATATGGGGCTCAAATGAAAGGTCTTTGGGAGTAAAGCACGAATCTGATATCAATAATCGGGAAAAGTGTCTATGAGGCCAGCCCACCCCCACAACACCACCCAAATAGTAAGTATTTGCTGACAATTGCAATATGAGGCTCAAATAAGAGGGTTTTTAAAGTAGAAGAAGAATCCGATATATATTTTCAAGGCCAACTCACAGAGTGGCCGCCCATCCCACAAAACACCCCCCAAGCCGGTCATGTTTGCCGACTATGGGAATGGGCTCAAATTAAATAAAATTGTTTAGGGGACGTCCCACCACCATAACAACCCCCAAATAGGACGTATTTGCTCACCAAGGCAATTTTGGTCGTAAAGAGAGTGGAACTAAATATTTATAGTTTTTTGGGCCAATACCCCAAACCGGACATATTTTCTGACTTTTGCAAAAAGGAGTTAAAATTAGACTAGAAAACGAATTTCATATCCAATTTTGAGGTCATTGGCAATATGGGGTTCAAATAAATGATATAGAGATATATGAGGTGGAGCACGTTGTTGATATATATTTCCGGGCTTAGTGTTTGGGGGAGCATCCCAATCCCCAAAACACCCCTTAATCGGTCATAGTTACCGACCATGTCAATGTGGAGCTTAAATGAAAGGTATTAGGGGATAGAGCAAGAATTGTAGAAAACGAATTTGATAACCTATTTTGGGGCCATGTGTTTGGGGGACGCCTCATTTTGTAAAGTCCTCTTAAGCCAATATTGCGGTTTAAATAAATGGTACTTAAGGGAAGAGCACGATGTTGATATTTTTTCTGGGCCAAGTATCTGAGGGAAGAGCCCCATATTGCGGTTTAAATAAATGGTACTTAAGAGAAGAGCACGATGTTGATATTTTTTCAGGGCCAAGTATCTGAGGGACCACCTCTCCCCCGAAAACACCACTAAATCAGACATTATGAGAATATCGAGCTGAAATTAAGTATTTTAAGAATGTAGTACACCTTCCATCCAAACTTAAATTCGTAGACCAATAAAGATCATATGAGATTCAGATAAAGGCACTTATATTGTTAAACTCTTAGTGAAGCGATATACTGCATTCGTGGAATTTTTCAATAAAAGATATTTAATTGTCAAAACTTTAATTCACCAATAATATCGAGAATCATGGGAAAATCCTTCCTACCACTTCAAGAGAATCGCTTAACAATTGACCATTTTATTGCATCATTACTTCAAATCGGACATATGTTGGTCCCAACACGACCGGTCCAAATAAGAACCGATTTTTTTTTAATTCATTAGGCTTCGTCTCTAGGCCGAAAAACATGCCTGTGCCAAATTTGAAGACGAACGGATGAAAATTGCGAGCTGTAGTTTGTTCACAAAATATTAACATTGGCAGACATATACGGACATAGCTAAATCGAATCAGAAAGAGATTCTAAGCCGATTGGTATATTTATCAATGTGACAATCTTTCTACTTTTTGGGTGTTACAAACATATGCACGCAGTTAAAATACCCTGTACCACAGTAGTGGTATATAATGAAACAAGTAAAAGCGTGCTAAGTTCGGCCGGGCCGAATCTTATATACCCTCCACAATGGATCGCATTTGTCGAGTTCTTTTCCCGGCATCTCTTCTTAGGTTAAAAAGGATGTAAGAAAAGATTCGCTCTGCTAATAGAGCGATATCAAGATATGGTCCGGTTTGGACCACAATTAAATTATATGTTGGAGACCTGTGTCAGCCAATTCGAATAAGATTTGCGCTCTTTGGGGGCTCAAGAAGTAAAATAGAGAGATCGATTTATATGGGAGCTGTATCGGGCTATAAACCGATTCAGACCATATTGAACACGTATGTTGACGATCATGAGAGGATCCGTCGTACAAAATTTCAAGCAAATCGGATAATAATTGCGACCTCTAGAGGCTCAAGAAGTCAAGATCCCAGATCGGTTTATATGGCAGCTATATCAGGTTATGAACCGATTTGAACCTTATTTGACACAGTTGTTGAAAGTATGTATTGAATATGTCATGCAAAATTTCATCCAAATCGGATAGGAATTGCGCCCTCTAGAAGCTCAAGAAGTCAAGTCACCAGATCTGTTTATATGGCAGCTATATCAGGTTATGAACCGATTTGAACTATACTTGGCGCACTTGTTGGATATCATAACAAAATACTTCGTGCAAAACTTCATTCAAATCGGATAAGAATTGCGCCCTCTAGAGGCTCATGAAGATAAGACCCAAGATCGGTTTATATGACAGCTATATCAGGTTATGGACCGATTTGAGCCATACTTGGCCCAGTTGTTGGAAATCGAAACAAAACACGTCGTGCAAAATTTCATTCCGATCGGATAAGAATTACGCACTCTAGAGGCTCAAGAAGTCAAGACCGAAGATCGATTTATATGGCAGCTATATCAAAACATGGACCGACTTGGTCCATTTACAATACCAACCGACCTACACAAATAGGAAGTATTTGTGCAAAATTTCAAGCGGCTAGCTTTACTCCTTCGGAAGTTAGCGTGCTTTCGACAGACAGACGGACGGACGGATGGACAGACGGACGGACATGGACGGACGGATCCACATAAAATGTCGCGACGATCGAGAATATATATATGCGGTCTCAGGCGAATATTTCGAGTAGTTACAAACAAAATGACGAAATTAGTATACCCCCATCCCATGGTGGAGGGTATAACAAGTAAAAAGGCGTTAAGTTCGGCCGCGCCGAACTTTGGATACCCACCACCTCGGATATATATGTAAGCCACCTTTTATTATAATCCGGTGAAAATACATAATTTAAATTGGGCCAAATTGAAGAAGGATGTCGAACCTATTGCAACTCACTGTCCCAAATTTCGGCGAAAGCGAACAATAAATGCGCTTTTTATGGGTCCAAGACCTTTAACCGAGAGATCGATCTATATGGCAGATATATTCAAATCTGGACCGATGTCACCCATATTCCAGGAAGATGTCGAGAGGCCTAACGTTACTTACTGTCCCAAATATCGGGGAAATCTGACATAAATGCGTCTTTTATGGCCCATGACCTTAAATCGAGTGATCGGTCTATATGACAGCTATATCCAAGACTGGACCGGTCTGGGCCAAATTGAAGAAGGATGTCGAAGGGCCTAACGCAACTTACCGTCCCAAATTTTTGGCAAAATCCGACAATAAATGCGCCTTTTAATATATAAAAATATCATGACGATCAAGAATGTACATGCTCAACTAGCCGAACCGGGCCCGCTCCGCATTGCCTTCTTAATGCTCTTATATACTTTATTTGAGCACTATATTGGTCGATGTATAAGTCCTGTGTTGGTGGAATTTTAAGATGGACATTTTGCCCCGAATGTTGATATCGAATTCGTGTCATTAAAGCGCAGAGGTAAGCAAGTCCGCCAATGATGCTAAACGCGTGAATTCAAATCCTGGGGACAACATTGAAATGTTTTAGGCTTGGGGAGGCCCGCTGGGTACTTAGACCCACATTTTATTTCCTTATTCGTATTATACTCTCCAATACCTTTCGTCTGATACCAATATTGTTCCGATCGATCTACTTTTGATTTTGGGGTAAGCGGGAGGGTTCGCCCCCTTTCGATATCAAACACTTATGTAGCCAATGTTTCCTTCCACACCAACCTACACAATCTGTGAAAACTTCGAGAAAATCGGTTCTGCAGTTTTTGAGTCTATACAAAACACACAAACAATCCGAGTCCCATATATAGGCATGATTGGCTAACATATCTATTTGGGTCGTTTTTGGGAGGATGGGTTGACGCCCTATACTTCGACCTCATTTAATGAGCCAGATTCGTAATCTTCTCCCGAATACCCCATATTGATAGGAACGCTCAATTTATCTACTTGAATGGGTTTTGGGATTAGGGCTTTCTATGTATTTGGGCCCAATTTTTAATACCATATTCTTATTGTACTACCCTACACCTTTCTTTTGATACCCATGTTGTTTTTATCGGTCCACTTTTGTCTTTGGGGTAACGGGGGAGGGTCCGCCCCCTTCCGATATCAACAAACTGTAAAGCTTATTCCTCCGTCCTGACCATATTCGTAATCTACTCCCGAATGCCCTTCCTCTGTCTGTCTGCCCTTGTCTGTCTGTTGAAATCATTGAGCTGAAATTTTGCACACATTCTTTTTTTCCATAAGCGGGTTAAGTTCGAAGATGGGCTATATCGGACTATATCTTGAAATAGCCCCCATATAGACCGATCCGCCGATTTAGGGTCTTAGGCCCACAAAATCCACATTTATTATCCGATTTTGCTGAAATTTGGGACAGTGAGTTGTGTTAGGTCAGTCGACATTCTTCTTCATTTTAGCCCCAATCGGTCGAGAATTGGATATAGTTGCCATATAGACCGATGTCTCGATTTAAGGTTTTGGGTCCACAAAAGGAGCATTTATTGTCCGATGTAGCCGAAATTTGGGACAGTGGGTTATGTTATCCCTTTAGACATTCTTCTTCAATTTGGCTCAGATCGGTTGAGATTTAAATATAGCTGCCATATAGACCGATCTATAGATTTAAGGTCTTGGGGCCATAAAAATCGCATTTATTTTCCGATTTCGTCGAAATTTGAGACAGTGAGTTGTGTAAGGCTCTTCGACAACTTGCTGCAACTTGGCCCAAATCGGTTCAGATTTGGATATAGCTGTCATATAGACCGATATCTCGATTTAAAGTCTTGGCAACATGAACGGCGCATTTATAATCCAATTTCACTGAAATTTGACTCAGTGGCTTTTGTCAGGCTTTTCGACATCCTTGTCGTATATGGTTCAGATCGGTTTATTTTTACATTTAGCTACTTAAAAACCAATATATTGTTATACACAATTGAACAATGATTTGTAGTTATAAGTATTTGGTCCAAATCGGAACATATTCCGATATAGCTGCTATGGGACATGAGGTATGCATCTTCTGATCTTGATCTCACAAAATTGGAATTTAATTGTAAATATTGGGTTGCCCAAAAAGTAATTGCGGATTTTTCATATAGTCGGCGTTGACAAATTTTTTCACAGCTTGTGACTCTGTAATTGCATTCTCTCTTCTGTCAGTTATCAGCTGTTACTTTTAGCTTGCTTTAGAAAAAAAGTGTAAAAAGGTATATTTGATTAAAGTTCATTCTAAGTTTTATTGAAAATGCATTTGCTTTCTTTTAAAAAATCCGCAATTACTTTTTGGGCAATCCAATATATAGCTGCTATGTGGACCTATCTCCGGACATAAAGTCTTGAGCCAATCTATTGGTAATTTTTCATCCGATTTCGCTGAAATTTGGCACACTGAGTTTTGGTTGGACTCAATTCAGAGTTTTGGTTGGTTCAGATCCGACCATATTTGGCTATAGCTGCCCTATAGACCGAATGGAGTACTACAACGCAATGACTCAAATTTCATCTTAAACGGATAAAAATTCTATTTTATGGGCTCAATACTCTATATCGGGTGATCGGTATGAATGTCAGCTATATCCAAATATGGTTCGGTCTGGACCAACTTAAAAATATGGTAAAATAATTGCGCCTCTCAGTGGCTCAAGTTATGGATTGATTTAAACCATACTTGTCATAAATGTTGGAAGTCAATACAAAATACACGTGCAATATTTCAGCCCAATCTGATAAGATTTGCGCCCTCTAAAAACTGAAGAAGACAAATCGGTTGATCGGTCTATGTGTCTAAGTTAGACCATAATTATCGTAGATGTTGGAAGTCATTACAAAATATCACATGTAAAATTTTAACCAAATTGTATTAGAATAGCGCCCTCCAGGAGATCATGAACTCTAAACGGGAGAGCGGTTTATATGGCAGCTATATCAGGTTATGAACCCATTTTAACCATACCTAACACAATTGTTGGAAATCATACATAATTACCACCTGCAAATTTTCATCCAAATCGGTTAAGAATTGCGCTCTCTAGAAACTGAAAAGCCCTATTTTGAGATCGGTTTATGTGACAGATACATCATGCTATGAAACCATTTCAACTATATTAGGCACAATTGTTGAAGGACATAAAAAAATCACAGCGTGCAAAATTTCATCTAATTCGGTTAAGAAATGCTCCCAAGAAATCAAATCGGGAGATCGGTTTATATGACACATATCAAAATATTTTTAACCGAACCAACCTACGCTAATAAAAATTATTTTTTCAAAAACTACGCCCCATCCTATGATGGAGGATATTATTTAAAAAAATTATTGCAAAAAAAAAGAAAAACTTTTCAAAATGTTGTATGAACAATTTTTTAACAAAATTTAATTTAATTATCGCCAAATGTTTGTGCCTTTAATCATGCTGCAATTCAAGTTGCTTAGAATGTACGAACAAAATTTTCTAAATTACATTAAAACTTTTACACCATAGATTGCACTGAATTCCATGGTCATTGCTTCCCCTTACGCGGCCATCACATTTCGAATTTTTCCAACTCATGCTGCTGCTGTCGGGTTACCATCCAAAATCTAAACTGGCCTTAAAAAGTTATTTTTGTTAACTCGTGGTTGGTCCAGTCAAGCTCATAAAAACGAAACGAAACGACAATTGCCAATCTAGCGTAAAAAGGATAGTGAACCCAAGGAGAATTTCAAATTATGAAATTGAATTTTAAAATAAATCATCAAAATGAATTGAATTACCCCCCAAAATAGCAATAAAAGGGAATTGAAGGAAGCAGCATCAAATACTCAGACGAGGAAGTGAATAAAGCAAGAAAAAGCTCATGACAGCTTCCGATAAATTGCGTTTTGTGTTCTTTGGCCTTATCTTCATGTACACGAGTACACGTTCAACTGCTGCGTGATTAGGAAAAATGAAGCATGGACCATTTCTGACACAATTAAAGGCTGTTGACATAAAACATAAAAAAAAAAATAAAAATGCAAAAAAATGAAAAGAATGCTTTAGCCAACGGAAGGAAATGGAGTCGCTGCGACCTTAAAACAAAACACCCAAAAAGGGATAGCGAATTAAACTTAATAAAAAGATGTTTTTGCTGGGATTAAGTCTTAGCAAAAAAATAAAATAAATTGAATGTTATTCACTGGGTTACACGTAAGAAGAACAAACAAATGAAAGTGTAAAAAAAGAGATTTCAGAGACATTGGTTTTGTTGACTTCCACCATTGTGAAAGCTGAGAGAAAGAAATTATTGAAGCTTTTGTTAGCTTAAGCAAGAAAAATGAATTATCCACATAATCCAATCCAATCCAGACGATTTGGACCAACAATGTCAGGGTCTTCAAAAAAATCATACGCAATTTATGGGCGGTTGACCTTAAATCGTTAAGCGTGTATAAATTACAACTACATCCAAGTAATGAATGCCAAAAATCAGCTCAATATCTCAATTTTTGTACAATACACCACAACTGTGCTACATTATATTCGAACTTAGTCCACTTATATATAACACCCAGAAAGAAGAGAGATATGCCCATTGATAAGTATATGGATTGACTCCGAATCTTTTTCTGGTTCGATTAGCCTATGTTCGTCTGTGTGTTTGCTGTCATTCTGTATTAATTTATGTACAAAGTACGGTAGAAATTTTTATCCAATCGTCTTCAAATTTGGCCTAGACATCCTTTTAGACCTAGAGCCGAAGCCTATAGAAAGTGAAAACAAGTAAAAAGGCGTTAAGTTCAGCCGGGCCGAACTTTGGATACCCACCACCTCGAGTATATACGTAACCAACCTTCCGCAAAATCTGGTGAAAAATGCATACCTTATGCCCCATAACAGCTATATCGAAATATGTTCCGATTTGGACCAAATACTAATAAGTACAAGTCATTGTTCAATGGTGTATAACAAAATATTGGTCTTTTTAGTAGCTAAATCTAAAAATAAACCGATCAACATGGATGACGAAAAGCCTAACATAAGTCAATGTGTTAAATTTCAGTTAAATCGGATTATAAATGGGCCAATTCTTTAAATGGAGATATCGGTCTATAAGGCAGCTATATGCAAATCTTGATTGATCTAAACCAAATTGCAGAAATATTTGGAGGGGCTTAACATAACTCTCTGTTCCAAATTTCAGCAACATCGAACAATAAATGCGTCTTTTATGGACCAAAAACATTAAATCGAGAGATCGGTCTATATGGCAGCTATATCCAAATCTGGACCGATCTAGGCCAAATTAAAGAAGGATGTCAAAGGGTCTAATACAACTCACTGTCCCAAATTTCAGCAAAATTGGATAATAAATGTGGCTTTTATTGGCTTAAGACCCTAAATCGGAGGATCGGTCTATATGGGGGTTATATCAAGACATAGCCCGATATAGCCCATCTTCGAACTTAACCTGCTTATGGACAAACAAGTAAAAAGGCGTTAAGTTCGGCCGGGCCGAACTTTGGATACCCACCACTTCGGGTATATATGTAAACCGCCTTTCATCAAAATTCAGTGAAAAATTCATAACTTATGTCCCATATCAGTTATATAAAAATATGTTCCGATTTGGACCAAATACTAATAAGTACAGTAGATATATCTTAAAATAATCCGATCTGAACCATATACGACACGGATGTCGAAAAGCCTAACATAAGACTTTGTCAAATTTCAGTGATACCGGATTATAAATGCGAATTTTATGGGGCCAAGACTTTAAATCAAGATAACGGTCTACATGGCAGCTATATCCAAATCTGGACCGATTTGGGCCAAGTTGCATAAATCGGCGAAATCGAACAATAAATGCCTCTTTTATGGGCCCAAAACCTTAAATCGAGAGATCGGTCTATATGGCAGCTATATTCAAATCTGGACCGATCTCTGCGATATTGCAAAAGTATGTCTAGGGGCTTAATTTAACTCACTGTCCCGAATTTCGGCGACAACGGACAATAAATGAGCATTTTATGGGCCCAAAACCTTAAATCAGGAAATCGGTCTATGTGGCAGCTATATCGAAATCTGAACCGATTTGGGCCAAATTGAAAACAGATGTCGAAGGGCCTAAGACAACTCACTGTCCCAAACTTCAGCAAAATCGGATAATAAATGTGGATTTTTTTCCTCCTAAATCGGAGGATCGGTCTATATGGCAGCTATATCCAAATCTGGACCGATCTGAGCCAAATTGACGAAGGATGTCGATGGGCCTAACGCAATTCACTGTCTCGAATTTCATCAAAATCGGATAATAAATATGGCTTTTGTGGGCCTTAGACCCGAAATCGGAGGATCGGTCTATATGGCAGCTATATCCAAATCTGAACCGATCTAGGCAAAATTAACGAAGGAAGTCGAAGGGCCCAACACAACTCCCTGTCCCAAATTTCAGCAAAGTCGGATAATATATATGGCTTTTGTGGGCCTAAGACCCTAAATCGGAAGATCGGTCTATATGGCAGCTATATCCAAATCTGAACCCATCTTGTCCAAATTAACGAAGGAAGTCGAAGGGCCCAACACAACTCCCTGTCCCAAATTTCAGCAAAGTCGGATAATATATATGGCTTTTGTGGGCCTAAGACCCTAAATCGGAAGATCGGTCTATATGGCAGCTATATCCAAATCTGAACCCATCTTGTCCAAATTAACGAAGGAAGTCGAATGGCGTAACACAAATCCCTGTCCCAAATTTCAGCGCAATCGGATTATAAATGCTAATATGGGCCTTAGACCCTAAATCGGAGGATCGGTCTATATGGCAGCTATATCCAAATCTGGACCGATCTGAGCCAAATTGACGAAGGATATCGTAGGGCCTAACAGAACTCACTGTCCCGAATTTCATCAAAATCGGATAATAAATATGGCTTTTATGGGCCTAAGACCCTAAATCGGCGGATCGGTCTATATGGGGGCTATATCAAGATATAGTCCGATATAGCTCATCAATTTCAGCTCAATATCTCTATTTTTAAAGACTGTAGCGTGATTTCAACAGACAGACGGACGGACATGTCTAGATCGTCTTAGATTTTTACGCTGATCAAGAATATATACACTTTATAAAGTCGGAAATGGATATTTCGATGTGTTGCAAGCGGAATGACAAATAGGATGTACCCCCATCCTTTGGTGGTGGGTATAAAAATCAGTTCAGATATAGATGTATGTAGCTGCATATGTACATTGGTCCGATTTGAACTAATAATGCAATATTGTGAACATTCGTGAACCGATTTTCACGAAATTTGAAACGAAACATTTTTTCGACATTGCTGACATGGAAATCGGTTCAGATTTAGATGGCTCCCATGGTTAGGTTAGATTTAAGTGGCAGTCTAGATTTGGTCACATAGTTTTGTAGTGGTCACAGCCCTCTCTTTGTGACTATCTACCATTCGTTGTCCTTCGGGTCTGATACTAAAAACCCAACTAATAGGCATGCCCACAGATTCCAGCTCACCTGGAATGTATAAGGTAGTTCCTAGTCTCACAAGCTCATCTGCTTTACAATTCCCTGGGATATCTCTGTGACCCAGATCCTAGAACAGGTGAATATTGAACTGTTCAGCTATCTCTTTGAGAAAACTGCGAAAGTCGAGGGCGGTTTTTGAATACAGAAATGCGATCTCCAGGGATTTTATGGCTGCTTGGCTGTCTGAGAAGATATTCATGCAGTTATCGTTATGACATTATACCTAAAGCCGTTCCGCCACTTCTTTAATTGCGAGGATCTCCGCTTGATACATACTGCAGGGGTCCGGTAACCTTTTCGATATGACCATTTCTAGATCCTTAGAGTACACCCCAAAAGCCCACCTGGTCGTCTAGTCCGGAACATACGTATAGAAGTCTATGTAGCTTCCATTATCAGAGATATCGTAGTTCCAATCGATTCTATCAGGAATAGTGGTACAGTACTTTTTATCAAAAAGCGGGTCAAGCAGGTTTTAATCTACACTGCCTGGAACAACGGACTTTGTATCATGGATAACACAGTGTCCGTAGCCGCCACATGACCAAAGAGAAAGTTCTCTTTGCCTCACGGCAGTGGTCGCAGTAATTTGCATAGCCATTGTGTCTCCAGGGATATTAGATGTAGTAGTAAATTCAGTGAATCATACAGTGTCATCCTCAGTGAGGCTGTGATGTACAAACAAGTCATCCTTTGGATCCGGTTGGCTATTGAACAGTAGGTGGACTTTTGAAATTTAGCCCACCAGACCACAACACCATATAGCATTATAGGTCTGACAACTGCAGTGTATACTCAGCGCATGACGCGCAGTCTAAATCCCCAACTTTTGCCAATGGCTCTTTTGCACGTGTATAGGGCAAGAGTTGTCCTTCTTTCCCTTTCCAAAATGTTGGATTTGAATTTCAATTTTCTATCCAGCAAAACACCCAGGTATTTTGCGCTTTCTGTAAATGGAAAATTTTCTCCTCCCGAGGAGACAGATGCCACTGTAGGTAACTTGTATCTCCTGCTGAAAAGAACTACTTCTGGCTTCCACGGACTTACACCTAGACCACTTTCAGCAGCCTACTTCGCTATTGCACGCTATCGAGTATGCGACCACTTTTACACCTTTTTCTTGCAAAGACAATAATATATTGTTAATGGCTATATTCCAAAGTAGAAGAGACAGTACACCTTCTTGAGGTGTTCCTCTGCAGACCCATTTTGTTAGTAAGTCATCAATAAACTTTCCTACAGTAGGGTTGATGCTTAGAAAATCCAACTCCTTCATGATTGACGTCGGTTTTACTTAAAAAAAAAAACACATTCAATGTCAAGAAATGCTGCCATTATATATTCCTTGACAGCGAGCGAACCTACTATGTAGCCGACTTGGTCGTGAATGGCTGTTTTAGTGGACTTTCCTTTACTATAAGCATGCTGCTGTCGAGACAGGCGATCTCCGGGGATTCTTGCCTTAAGATATGTTTCTATCTACCTCTCAAGAGTCTTCAGCATATAGGATGACAGACTTAAAGGACGAAAATCTTTCGCCTTCGGGTGTTAAGGTTTTCCTGCTTTCGGAATGAAAATGACCTTAATCTCCATCCCACAATTAAAAATTTGACTTGTTGATACAAGCAGAGTATTCCTCTCTAAGCCAAGGAATCAGTCTATCCGACACAGCAAGTAATTCAACCGGTGATACATAATCAGGGCCTGGCGACTTAAAGGAGTCGAATATTCTTACCGCCCAAAGAATTTTCGAACAACACACAATTTCCCCATTCATCTCCGATGAAAACATAACAGTGAGAACCTCTTCTGGCGCCTCATTGTTCGTTGGAGCATTTCTCAGGAATTGTGTACAAACGAGTAGTTCTAGTGTTTCCTCACTAGACATCGTAATAGGTCTTGTGAACAGAATCTTCCTTAGCCCACAGGCCTCAGATGGATCCTCCATGGAGTTACAGAATTCCGCCTTTTCTCAGCTCGCCCTTATATTTTCTGAGCTCAGTCTTATAGATGTCCCAATCGTGTTGTGCTTATATCGGGTCTGGTTTCGATTTCAACTGCTTCTGTTCCGTCGGTGGTAGGGCGACTTGTAGTCTCTTGCAAACCGCCTGACTTTAGAGATGTGTTCGAATGTTCCTCAGACAAGTGATCAACAACAACTAATGAGTCAACTTCTGATTCCTCAACCTCTATAGATCTTCAATCCGTTGAAGATCTATAGTTGAATCCGTAGGATACAACTCCTTCAGACCTTTTGAGGTCTGCTGGAGTTTAGTACGAATACTGAATCTCTCCGATGGCCATCGGACTCATCCAATCTACCAATCTTCCAGTCGTTGGTTGAACAAGCGTGTTCCATTGGTCGAGAAGGAATATCTTTCTTGTTGACTTAATCCAGTGCTGCGCCGGACCAGATCTCTCCAATCTTTCTTGGGCGCAACGATACATTTCAGTTGAGCGTTGATTGCCTAAAGCAATCAGTTTGTATCGGTCCCGATACCAGCCTACATCGTCACAACCTGGAGGAGGCCTTGGCAACTCCGCAAGGACATCGAAGTATACAGATGACAGTGCATTGATTATGACACTCCAGTTGCTCCTAGGCATGTATCCCTTTTCTTCTCCTTTGTCTACAAATACCATCACCAAACTGTCCTAAATGAACTTAGAAAATGTCTTGGACACATATTGCTATGGTTCTCCTTAGTTCTTTTTGGTATGGAATGCCCTAAAGTTGATCGCAGCCTTTTTCTCTGACTGCTGTGCCATATTCGAACCTAAAGTGTAGCCTTTAGTAGGCGCATCGAATCTTCAAGCCCAGTTAAGGGAGCCTCTCTCCTTATCGGTGAGAGTTTTAGCATCATTCGCTGCTAGCCTCTTAACGAATCTGAGAGCGATGTTCCAACCTCTTAAAGAGCGTATTGGCTTGCCACAGAAGGCCAATGGGCTAGGCAAATTATAGGCATAAGAAGATCGAATAGATTCGGCCTTGACTTTAAGACTTGGAGCAGATGTTGTCGTCAAAAGCCCCTGCTGACCAGTCGTCTGTCGGCTAGTGGAGCCTGGAGCAGTCACTCCACCAGTCGAGATCTCAGTAGCAGACAACATGGAACGTTCTGATATCATCACCGCAGCTGTTGGATCTTTGTAGTACATTCGAAGCTTACTCCCGGGCTCTGGATCTGCGGCTTCACTGGAAACAGATGCAGATAAACAACCACCTTGCTGCAGCTATCCTTGAGTGACTTACACTTTTCTCGAAAAAAACTACCTATTACGAGTAAAGAATATTCCCGCGGAGCGAAATAACACACCACCATAGGATGGGGGTATACCAATCTAGTCATTCTGTTTGCAACACCTAGATATATTGATCTAAGTCGCCGTAAAGTATTCTTGATCGTCTCGAAATTCTGAGTCGATGTAGCCATGTCCGTCCGTCCGTCTGTCGAAGTCACGATAGCGAATGCGTAAAGCTAGCTGCTTGAAATGTTGTACAGATGCTTTTAGTTGATGTAGGTCATTGAAAATTGCATATCGGTTCAGATTTTGATGTAACCCCTATATAACTAATCCCCCGATTTGACTTCATGAGCCCCTGGAAGCAGCAATTTGTCTGAAATTTTTCATGTAGAGTTCGGTTAGGACTTCCAACAACTATGTAAAAATCGGTCTATAATCTGATATAGCTTCCGTATAAACCGATCTCCCAGTTTGACTTCTCGAGCTCTTGAAAGCCGCAATTTTTGGCCGATTTGAATTAGATTTTGCACATGATGTTCTGTTATGACTTGGAACATCTGTATCTAGTACGGCCCAAATAGGCCAAAAACTTGAAGTAGCTCCGATATAAAACCGATCTCCTGATATGACTTCTTGAGTTCCTGGAAACCACAATTTTTGTGCGATTTGACTTAAATTTTGCAATTGATAAAATTTGCACATTTTTTCCGATTTGGCTAAAGTTTTAAAGAAGTCCAAATCGGTCTATAACCTGATACAGCTCCCATATAAACCGATATCTTGATCATCCTTGTTCGGTTCCTAGAAGTTTTAATTTTACCTGGCTTGACAGAATAAAATTGTGCATCAATTTTTAACAGAATCCATGGTGGTGGGTTCTGTATTCAAATCGGCAGATTGGTCCATAGGACTGTATCTGAATATGGTCTGATCTGAACCATATTTGAGTCAGCGAAATCGGGCTTTAAATACAGCTTTTATGGGCTTCAGACCTTAACCGGCGGATCTGTCCATATGGCAGCTATAACTAAATATAGTCCGATCTGATCAATACTTGAGTCGGATGTTGGGAGGCTTAAAATGAATCAATTTATGTTCAAGAACATAACCTGCGTCCAGCAAAAAGACGTATCTGTGCCAAATTTCAGCTCAATATCTCAATTTTTGAAGGTTGTAGAGGGATTACAACAGACGGGCGGACAGACGGACGGGCGGACGGACAGATGGACAGACGCCTTAGAATTTTACGACGATTCAATTTATTGTATATGTACTTTTTAGGGTCGGAAATGGATATTTAGATGTGTTGCAAACGGAATGACTAAATGAATATACCCCCTATGCTATGGTGGTGGGTATAAACAAAATTTAATTTCCACGACTTAACATGCATACCTTATATGGTGTGGGGAATTAAAATTCGGCTTTGTTCGATCTTAACCCCTCCTTACTTGTTGCGTTTTCGTCTATATTTTAATGTCTATTAAGGAAATACTCACCTATGCGCCACGTCAACTCTCGCCTTCAATATATTGAAATTTGAAAAAAATAATGTACCACCGTGGCGCAGACGTAACCATGGCCGCCTATGACGCTGACCACTTGATTTCAAATACCAGCGTCAACATCATCACCCCCTTACAAATGCTGGCGACATTTTGTAAAGTACCCAGCCATGTGAAAACTTCTCTAACAAGGGGCACTTCTGGAAAAGCGGCACGTTGTTCGAACTCGGCCCAAAAAGGAGGCCTAATATCATTCAACTTAAACTTGAATATGACTGCACCCATTGACATGTTTCCCCTGTTCCTTAATGGAATATTGATGGGAAGATATGTATGTATAAACTTGTGTCATATAGCCTGGCGAAAACAAGTAAGAGCGTGCTAAGTTTAGTCGGGCCGAATCTTATATACCCTCCACCATGGATCGCATTTGACGAGTTCTATGCGCGGTATCTCTTTTTATGCTATTGGAGCTATATCAAGTTATATTCCGATTCGGACCTAAATGAATTAATTGCTGAACATTGTAGGAGTCATTGTGCAATATTTCAGTTTATTCGGATAAGAATTGCGCCTTGTAGGGACTCAAGAAGCAATACCGGGAGATCAGTTTCTATGGGAGCTGTATCAAGCTGTAGATCGATTCACACCATATTGCACACGTATGTTGAAGGCCATGGGAGAAGCCCTTGTAAAAATTTTTTCTAAATCGGATAAAAAGTGCGCGCTCTAGAGGCTCAAGAAGTCAAGTTCCCAGATCGGTTTATACGGCAGCTATATCAGGTTATGTACCAATTTGCGACGTAGTCATTACAGTTTTTTGAGAGTCATATCAAAAAACCTCATGCAAAATTTTGTCTAAATCGGATGAGAATTGGGCCCTCTAGTGGCTCAAGAAGTCAAGATCCATGATCGGTTTATATGGCACCTATACCAGGTTATGGACCGATTTGCGCCATACTTCACACAAATGTTGGAAGTGATAACAAAACGTGCAAAATTTTAGCCAAATTGGATAAGAATTGCGCCTTCTAAAAGCTCAAGAAGTCAAGACCCAAGATCGGTTTATATGGCAACTATATCAAAACATGGACCGATATGGCCCATTTACAATACCAACCGACCTACACTAATAAGAAGTATTTGTGCAAAATTTTAAGCGGCTAGTTTTACTCCTTCGGAAGTTAGCGTGCTTTCGACAGACAGACGGACTGACATGGTGGTTAGTATACCCCCATCCTATGGTGGAGGGTTTAAAAATAAACACTCTAAGAGCTTTATCATATAGCCGAGTTCGCATAAACATTCCATTAAGGGACAGGGGATACATCTGTCATACCAAAGAGTGCAGTCCAAATTAAATTTAAAGCTCAGTGGAAGGGGCCTTCTTTTTTATGCCGGGTTCGAACGGAGTGCCGCATACCGACAAAAATTGGTAGAGGAGTTCTAAAATCGTAGAATACCTCCAAAATGTAGTTGATGTTCATGTTGGGATTTGAACACAGGCGGACATGCTAACCTCTGCGCCATGGTGACATCATTATGGACTAAAAAATGGTCTTAAAACCTGGGCTGCGGAGTCGAGTTTTTGAGGCCGGAGTCGGACCATTGAGCCGGATTAGAAGCTTGGTTCGGAGTTGAGCACTCTAGCCCCGACTCCGAACCTCTCTTTGACTTCAGTTTAATACTCCGACTCGGACTTAGACTCTGACCCGTGGTCGGAGATGATGGCTAGACTCCTCATCCCGGCTTAAAACTGAGTATGTTTAAGGACTTTCACTAATTTAAGAAAATTCTATATTGTCATCAAACCATTTCTTTTAAATTTTAAATCATTAATTTTGCCAGCAATGTGGCTTGTGGCTAAGCTTTAAGCTTTGTTGTTCAATTATCCATTTTGTCACACTCATCCTTAGAACATCACATAGTACAAATTAACAGATACAGTATCCAATGAAATGTGTCATTATCATGCCATGTTCTTGCCACCTTATCAGCAGATGGAAGGAACCACAGTGCCAAAATGGACTCAATTAAAATAATAGAAGATGGAAGGCAAAACAACCTGGCAGCTACAAGTATGTGTCTTAAATGTGAGAAGCGCAAACACCGAAAGAGAAAAAAAAAAAAACAAAAAAAAGCACAGATAAATTTTATGCAAATGTATACAAGCGGGTTAAGGGAGTGGCAGGGAGGTGGATAAAGGTGGAGCACGAAATCATATCTTCCACTTGGGCTACAAAAGCTGCGGCAATGCTGGTGTAGCTAAAGGATTTTAAGTAGGCACCTACCTCTCTTAACCTGCCCCTATTGTGTATTGTCCTTGCAGGTTGGGCTTTGACTACCTACGGTGGCTGCTGTTGCCTTTCAGTTCCTATTTTCATCGTTTTTGGACGAGCAATACAATAAAAAGGACCAAACAAAAAAAGCCTGAAACCGGGGGAAAAACATACAAAAATGGAAAGACATTTGACAAAAATATAAACAAATATTGTGCAGAATACAAAAGGAGTGGGATGGAAAAACGAAACAGGCTTCCCCGGGTGTGTTGTGGTGAATGGAAACCAGCTTGCCGGCAAAAGTAAAAAAAGGCAAATTGAAAAAGACTGTCGACTGGGCGGTGTCGAATCTTAAATTTACTTCACCATGGATGGTATTATATGCGGTCTGATGTTGATGAGATATTCGGAATTAAATATCCTCAGTGAAGTAAACGTTTAGTGAAGCGGTCGTGTTTTCATTTCGGTCCTCAAAGAATATCTACATCTGGGACTGTGGCTACCTAATATGTAAAAATGTTTAAGCCTTTCAAGAGTAGTCTCAGAATATACTCCAAACAGCCAATAACTGCGGCGGCGCCATCAGACCTTAGCATGTTGCCCGCCCCTGATATAGGTGTGGATACTTGTAGTCGAGATTAATGCTTCGAATACACAACCATTCGTCAGACTAACGAATGAGGAAGTGACGGATTACACAGCGATGGGCACTTCGTCCACAACTTTTAAGTAAAAGTGGTGTGTCCGATTCAGAAGGCTACAGTGTCAATGTCAACTGTCATCGCTGACGAATCTAGAGATTAGGTCAGCGGGATGACGGGAGCAGTGAGAGAGGGCTTTGCTAAGCTCAAAAAAAGGGATGACGGCAGCAGTGAGCGAGGGATTTGCTTAGCTCACAAGAAGACTGAGCAAGCAATCCGGGCCACGACGAAGGAGACTAAGGAGTATGCATCGAGAGCGCAATTGGGCGAACGTGTTGCTAGAGATATTGCCATTCCAACCACTTTTACCGAACCTGGAAAGATTGAGATCTCCTGAAGGGCATAACAACTACTAAAACGCTAAAGGAGAACAAGTAAAAGCGTGCTAAGTTCGGCCGGGCCGAATCTTATATACCCTCCACCATGGATCGCATTTGTCGAGTTCTTTTCCCGGCATCTCTTCTTAGGCTAAAAAGGATATAAGAAAAGAGTTGCTCTGCTAAAAACGATATCAAGATATGGTCCGGTTTGGACCACAATTAAATTATATGTTGGAGACCTGTGTAAAATTTCAGCCAATTCGAATAAGAATTGGGCCCATTGGGGCTCACGAATTAAAATAGAGAGAACGATTTATATGGGATCTGTATCGGGCTATAGACCGATTCAGACCATAATAAACACGCTTGTTGATGGTCATGAGAGGATCCGTCGTACAAAATTTCAAGCATATCGTATAATAATTGCGACCTCTAGAGGCTCAAGAAGTCAAGACCCAAGATCGGTTTATATGGCAGCTATATCAGGTTATGGACCGATTTCAACCATACTTGGCAAAGTTGTTGGATATAATAATAAAACACGTCATGCAAAATTTCATTTGAATCGGATAAGAATTGCGCACTCTAGAGGCTCAAGAAGTCAAGACCCAAGATCGGTTTCTATGGCAGCTATATCAGGTTATGAACCGATTTTAACCATACTTGGCACAGTTGTTGGATATAATAATAAAACACGTCATGCAAAATTTCATTTGAATCGGATAAGAATTGCGCACTCTATAGGCTCAAGAAGTCAAGACCCAAGATCGGTTTATATGGCAGCTATATCAAAACATGGACCGATATGGCCCATTTACAATACCAACCGACCTACACTAATAAGAAGTATTTGTGCAAAATTTCAAGCGGCTAGATTTACTCCTTCGGAAGTTAGTGTGCTTTCGACAGACAGACGGACGGACGGACGGACGGACAGACGGACGGACATGGCTAGATCGACATAATATGTCACGACGATCAAGAATATATATATTTATGGGGTCTCAGACGAATATTTCGAGTAGTTACAAACAGAATGACGAAATTAGTATACTCCCCATCTTATGGTGGAGGGTATAAAAAGTGCCTTCAAGTGCTCTGGGAATTTCAAGCCACCGCTTGTTGACTCAAGACAGTATCCTATGGAAGTAGACAAAGCCGCAGCAAGAACGAAGAAAGCACGCACTGTCACTAAATCTTCATGGAGGGCTGTGATATCCATATATACAGGCTGTGATATCCATATATACAGTCTTCACGAAAAGAAAAGTTGGTCGTTCAAAATGGCGAGGAGATGCCTCATGCCAAAGTGCCAAGAAAGCACAACAGAGACGAGCTGACATATGCAGACATCGTTATCGGCATTGCATTCGGTAGGGTGTCAACAGATCATGAGTCCCAAGTGGAAAATCTGGTTAACGAACGAATTTTTGAACAAATGTTGAACTCCGAAGAGGGTCCGTGATTTGAAGGGACATCTTGATGCTGCACATTGCGTCAGCAAAATATATTTGAACCTGGGCACACGCCGTTGCCGTTGTCTGGCGTTCGAGACTATCTATGTGACTTCCAACAGATGCACAGAATCATGTGCACCATAGTAGCAGTGTAATTGTAGCAGACAAAAAAATCTGCCATTATACGAAAACACATGCATTGGGAAAAAGTACAGTTAAAAGACAAGGTTGTCGAGCGTGGTTAATGTGTTAATTGTGTCATAGAGGCGTTTTTGTAATAAATACGATTCAAATACAACATACCAACACACGGCCCTTGAAGCCATCACACCTAATATGGCTGAAAAGTCTTCTAACCAAAGACGAAACGCGTCCCATAGTAGTTGGTATGTGTTGCTATCTCTGGCTTTCATTTTCCATTTGCAAAGAAAATCTACGATCATTGAGCTCGTCTCTAAAGAGAAACAAACAAAAATATATTAGCACGGTCAAAAAATGGTTGGAAGTATTTCTACGCCCTGGGAGGGCGCAAAAACCAACCTGGTGAGAAAGTTGGGCATTCACCAGCTTCTTCATCAAGGGATAAGACAGCAATTTCGCCATTTCATAGTCTTAGTCAAATAAAACCATATCACGGAGATATGGAAGGTCTTCCACAGGGAGGAGAGGGAGAAAGGAACTTTCCTTGTGATGAGAATTAAACAAGTCTTCGTGACAAGTTTGTCTAAGACTTAAGCCATGTCGTTTGGGTGCCGGGTCATAACGGAGTACGGGGAAATGAAAGGGTCAGGATTTGGATTTGAGCGCCAGAGAACTGCCGTCAATAAACTTGGTTGACCAGAAGCCATTCGGGTCGACGCAGTCCGAGTTAAGGGCGTGGGCGACGAACGTGGAACAGCCAAACAGTCGGTAGGATGGCGAAAATGCTATGGGGTGATATGGATCGTGAGAGGACGAGGCTATTACTGAAACGAAGTATGAAGGAGGTCAGAATAGCATTCAGTATCATAACGGGACACATAGGACTACGAGCTCACTTATGCAAATACGTTAAAGCAAGTGATAGCATGTATAGAGCATGTGGGGTAGATGATGGAGCCTTTCCTATGTCATTGCCTAATTCCTAACTTAAAATTTTCTTTTTCGAGGTTACTTTTTATAGTTTAAAGCGCACAACAAGCCGATTACTGGCTTAGGTGTATGTCCATAGTGGCACGGGCGGATTAATATCCGCACCCTCTTTTCATCCTAACTTAACCTAACCTAAAGCCATGGCGAGACAAGGCTGTCATTTTCAAGATTGGGAAGACTAGGAAAGGCAAATATTCTCATACTGAGACAACTCGCAGTGCAGTGGTAGGAGACTCAATACCACCTAACAAATAGGGGGCCAACGGCGAGACCATCATTCACTCCCACGAAGCCCATTTACTCACGATTCGGACGACTAAGTAAGGCAAAGATACTTATATTGATAGAAAACCTAACAAAGTGGGAGCGGCTGATGAGACCATCACCCACTCTCCAGAAGCTCATTTAATCAAGATTGGGAAGACTGGGATAGCCATAGATTTAATATCAGGCATTGCAGTGACAGGAGACTCAATATAGTCTTAAGAACATGGGCCGACGGGATGACGTCATCACCGACGAAACGGAACAAAGTTTCTTGACTAAACTACATCAACCACCAATTATTCTATATTAACGCGGCAACTCAGCCGCGGAAATGCGTTATTTGTCCGCCTATGACGCTGAACGCCTGTGTTCAAATCCTGGCAGGACCATAAGAAAATTTTTTAGCGGTGCTTATCCTCTTCTAATGCAGGCGACATTTGTGAGGTACTTTGCCATGTAAAAACTTCTTCTCAAAGAGGTGCCGCTCTGCGGCACGCCGTTCAAACTCCGCTATAAAAAGGAAGTCTCCTATCATTGAGCTTAAAATTGAATCGGATAGCTTTCCTTAATGGAATTTTCATGGGCAAATATCTCTTTTCCCCAGAGACAGGAAGTGGGTCAAGAATTCCTGTATTACTTTATATACCTTGCAATTCTCTGACTACTTTGCAACTCTCGAAATCTACAAACACCTGGAGAGATAAAGCAAAACAAACACAAAATGAGGTAGTAATAGGGTGCGCTGCGAACTCTCACCATATATTGTGGGGTAGTGCCAACATTAATAAGCGGGGCCAAGCCCTGGCACCTTTGTTATTAGGATTGGGGAAAAGGTTTTAGATGTGAAAATATGTTCGGAAATCTAATCGATTAGTCGATTCGTCGGTTCATTAGGTTTAGAATAGCACATCCATCGCCGAATCCGAAATGCTTCCGTATTAAGTTGAAAACCAACTGGACCAAATTCGGAAGACTACTCAGAAGAAGACTTCGGAAAGATCATTTAAATTGTCCAAGCATAGACGGCATGGACGGCAATGTCAACAGGATTACGATTGCACTGGTACGGTCTTTCGAATATAGTTGTCCTCTTAGAGATAAGAAATCAGCCCAAGGAAAACCTTGGATGACCGGAGAGATTCGCAATATTGGGAAAGAGGAAGTAAAATAAAACAAGTAAAAGCGTGCTAAGTTCGGCCGGGCCGAATCTTATATACCCTTCACTATGGATCGCATTTGTCGAGTTCTTTTCCCGCCATCTCTTCTTAGGCTAAAACGGATATAAGAAAAGATTTGCTCTGCTATTAGAGAGATATCAAGATATTGTCTGGTTTGGACCATATTTAAATTATATGTTGGGGACCTGGGTAAAATGTCAGGGGGCTGAAGAAGAATAATAGAGAGATCGATTTATATGGGAGCTGTATCAGGCTATAGACCGATTCAGACCATAATAAACACGTATGTTGATGGTCAAGAGAGGACCCGTCGTACAAGATCCCAGATCGGTTTACATGGCAGCTATATCAGGCTATGAACGGATTTGCACCTTATTTGATGCAGTTGTTGTAAGTAAAAATAAAATACGTCATGCAAAATTTCAGCCAAATCGGATAGGAATTGCGCCTTCTAGAGGCTCAAGAAATCAAGACTCAAGATCGGTTTATATGACAGCTATATCAGGTTATGGACCAATTTGAACCATACTTGCAACAGTTGTTGGATATCATAACAAAACACGTCGTACAAAATTTCATTTCAATCGGATGAGAATTGCGCACTCTAGAGGCTCAAGAAGTCAAGATCCAAGATCGGTTTATGTGGCAGCTATATCAGGTTATGAACCGATTTGAACCACGCTTGGCACAGTTGTTGGATATCATAACAAAACACGTCGTGCAAAATTTCATTCCAATCGGATAAGAATTGCACACTCTAGAGGCTCAAGAAGTCAAGATCCAAGATCGGTTTATATGGCAGCCATATCAAAACATGGACCGATATGGCCCATATACAATCCCAAACGACCTACACTAATAAAAAGTATTTGTGCAAAATTTCAAGCGGCTAGCCTTCGGAAGTTAGAGTGCTTTCTATAGACAGACGGACGGACGGACGGATGAACATGGCTAGATCGACCTAAAATGTGACGACGATCAAGAATATATACACTTTATGGGGTCCCCGACGAATATTTGAGTAGTTTCAAACATAGTAGAGGGTATAATTAAGGGTAAGAGCAATAGGTTTACCAGAGCGGCATAATATGGCTCCTGGAAGATTTTCTGCGAACAGGTCGATAGCGTTAATGACGTCGCCAAGATGAAGAAAGTTTCTCTCAAAAACCCATGTCCAAACTGAAACGTTAGCAGACCTGTGGTCCCAGGTCACAATCGGAACACACATCCTGTACGTTGGCATCAATCCTAGCCCTGTAGAAGTTGAGGCGTCTGCATCTGCCGGATCATAATTGAGCCAGAACTACTCAGGTTTGCCGGGAAAGTTCAATTTCTTCAGGTGCAATGAGAAGCGGTCGTTCCCCAAGGATCACATTCACCCAGTAGAAATTCAACGCATCTTAATGTTGTCCAGACCCGCTTGATCTAGATATTCTCTCTTGTAGCATTGACCCTCCGCTCTAGATTATGTAGATCCACTTTGGGCCCTGGATACCTATCCACAACATGATGATTTGGATGGTCCATGCGACTACAGCCCTGAAGGCATTGCCTAGACAGCATGAAGTTATGTCTTCGCACTGGTAAAATCTTTGTCTCCTGATGAAGGTGGTCCACATGTGAACTGAGGAGACAGCCCGTCGCAGTGTGAAGAGCGGCATTGTGACAGATCTGAATGTTACTCTTCAGCATGTCCCATAGCTAACGGGACCACACTGGCGCCACCACTGACCGGCCAAATGCTTTGTACGTGGTTAACAAGGTGTTTTTGACAGCACCCCAAGTGCTGCCGCAAGGTGTCTTGAGTTTGTTTGTAAATCTGACCTTTTCGCAGATTGTAGTGCCATGTGAGGAGAATTTGTAAGATCTGTCAAATGTGACACCAAGTATTTTGGATACTTGATGAGCGGAATCGTTTATCTATCGCCTATCACTTGCAGCTCATTATTCACCTCACGTGTGAACAATGTGACTGAAGATTTGGTGGCATATATCTTCAGATCTCTTGCAACGAAATACAAGACAAGTTCGTAGAGGTAGACGTTTAACATATTGCAGATGTCTTCAATGGTTGGGGACCTGATGCCATCATAGTACAATCGGTCGCATCTGATACGATCTCTATACCGTCTAAGTGAGTGGAATGGAGGATAGCGAGAGGTTGAACACAGGAGAACCCCGGAGATATCACCCCGCCCCTTGGGGAACTCCCTGTTTCATTCTAAGGTGCTTCGACGTCTTATCCCCAAATTCCACAAGTGACTGGCGCCCACACAGATAATTCGCGACTCATCGTTTCCGGCCCGGCTGGAGGGATGTCCTTAAATAGTTTGGCATAGCTGACCGTGGCGAAAGCCTTCGATAGGTCCAGTGCCTATCACATGGTCTTGGTTGATTGAAGCCACAGCAAATGTGTGCTGTGATGACATGCAAAATTATTGTTGTCTTCGAAATCCATGCTGATGCTTGACGAATGGAAATTCTCCAACGAGGCTCGGTAGCAGTAGTCCCTCAAGCGTCTCGGCTTCTGGTGAGAGAATGGAGGTCGGCCTGTAGACTCCCCTTACTCGGCTCATTTACAGGCTTCAGTAGCGGAATCACTCTGCCAATCTTCCAGATATCGGATACTATAAGAATGTTTAAAGACAGTTTGAGGACAGCTGTTAGGTAATCGACTCCATGTTAATCCACTTTCTTCAGCATCAATGTAGAGATTACGTCGGGGCCCAACTCCTGGGATGACATGTACAGGGTGAATTGTTATGGCTGTCCATCGGCTCGTAGACTGCGGATACGAAGAATAACTCTTCTCCTCGCCCTGTCACTCTCGGGATGGACTATAAATTGACGGTTAAACAACCTGGCGCATCTCTTCAGGTCCTGTCATCTTTTCATGCGGGGTTTGCGAGTGATTTAACAGTAGACCACCGTTTGTCTAAACCGGTACCTGAGTTACCTTCCGCTTATGCTCGTTGACTACCCTGTTTATCTCCAGAGTCAGTTCTTTGATTCTGAGATAAGTTGGGGTCCGTGCAACGAATCCCATCACGCTTGTCTGCGAGTACCACAGCCTGTGCCGGGAAATTGGGCCGTACTTGTGATATTCGACCGGCTGGTATAAAGCGAGCTGCGGATGCGTTAATAATGTCTCGGTTCGGTTCGTTGAAGAGGCGATTGGTGTATTCTCTGAGGTTATGAAATAGTATGGTGGGTCGATGGTGAGAATTGTGGGGAGGTGATTTGATCCCAAAGAAATAGCGTCTTCCCGGAATACGTTACTCACGAGATCAGGGGATGCAATGGAAATGTTTGGCGAGGTGCTACACCTCCTCCTAATCCTAGTCATTCACCGCGCAAAACGTGCAGGCGTAGGCGAGGTGGGTCTGTACTGCACGGAATGGTGTATCACGAAGGGCCATCTCCCCCTCCATTCCCTAAGCGATTCTTATGTAGCACATTGTATCCGATACAACTGTGCAGGCTGCAGGTGTTGGTCAGCTTTGTCTTCTGGATCGCTGCAACCAATATGTTCTTCCGACTCATAAAATCTACTATATCGTTAATCTTGCCTCGGAGTCCGTTACGATTCAATTGCAAGAACGATACACTTCCCGCGCACTGGCATTTGGTATTCTGCAGTAGATTACGAATCTGGCACCCCACCTCCAAAAGAGGCTCCAAATGGGCATAAGACCCATTATGACTATATGGGACTCGGCTGAACTGATTTTCTTAGAATTTTCACAGATTCATAGATTTGTCTGGAAAATTAGGTCCAAGGTATGGACAACCCCATCCCAAAGGGGGCGGAGCCTCCCCCTTATACCATAAACAACACTAAAAATCAGAAGTGAACCGATCGGGACAATATGGGCATCAAATGAAAGTTTTTGGAGAGTAGAACACGAGTATGTTAATAAAATTTGAGTCTAAGTACCCATAGGGTCGCCCCAACCCCAAAATTCCGGCAAACAGACATATTGGACGGTCATGTCAGAATGAAAGGTCTTCGGGAGTAGATTACAAATCTGGCATACAGATAAAAGCATTTTTGTACGTAAAGGACACATGTGCCTTTTAACATAGTTCGGTAAAGTACGTATTGAGTACAATCCATGGTGGTGGGGTCACAACATTCGGCCTGGCCGGACCTAGCACATTTTTACTTGTTTTTGTTTATGGTCAAGCAAATCTCCTTGAACGCCCCCGTTAACGAGCTCGAATTACCAGTGCAGGGATTTTAGAGTGAGTATCCACCAAAGTCTGCGATCAGTCATTACTGTGGTAACACAATGGACTTAAAATTGTCTAGTTTAGGTTAGGTTGAAAAGCGGGTGCGGCCCCGCCCCATGCCACTATGGACATAAAGGGTGATTTTTTTGAGGTTAGGATTTTCATGCATTAGTATTTGACAGATCACGTGGGATTTCAGACATGGTGTCAAAGAGAAAGATGCTCAGTATGCTTTGACATTTCATCATGAATAGACTTACTAACGAGCAACGCTTGCAAATCATTGAATTTTATTACCAAAATCAGTGTTCGGTTCGAAATGTGTTCATTCACAGTAACGTTGCGTCCAACAGCATCTTTGAAAAAATACGGTCCAATGATTCCACCAGCGTACAAACCACACCAAACAGTGCATTTTTCGGGATGCATGGGCAGTTCTTGAACGGCTTCTGGTTGCTCTTCACTCCAAATGCGGCAATTTTGCTTATTTACGTAGCCATTCAACCAGAAATGAGCCTCATCGCTGAACAAAATTTGTCAAAATTTGAACACATTTCGAACCGAACACTGATTTTGGTAATAAAATTCAATGATTTGCAAGCGTTGCTCGTTAGTAAGTCTATTCATGATGAAATGTCAAAGCATACTGAGCATCTTTCTCTTTGACACCATGTCTGAAATCCCACGTGATCTGTCAAATACTAATGCATGAAAATCCTAACCTCAAAAAAATCACCCTTTACATCTAAGCCAGTAATCCGCACTCTAAATACTAAAAAGTAGATTCGCAAAAGACAATTTAAGTCGGGAATTCCAAATTGATTTCAATACCTTGCCACTTATTTGGTTTATATCTGGTATTGTGTACCCACCTAAGTGCCGGTTTCTGGAAATGCTCCAACGTCTCATCATCTTCCCCGCATTCTCTACACATGCTATTACTTGCTGCACCGATTTTACATAAGTGAGCTCGTAGTCATATGTGTTCGGTTATAATACCGAAAGCTTTACTGACCTTCAGCTTGCTTCCTTTCAGTAATAGCCTCGTCTTCTCAAAATCCGAATGAGGATCCTGGCATTCTCAGAGAAGGCGTTAATCTCCTTCTTACACTCCAAGACTTTTCATGACTTTATGCCCATCTTTTTATGGTATTGATGTTCACACTCGACGTCCTTAATGGACTGCCACTCTATTACCTAACCTAACCTACAAACGACATAGCTATGAAAGTATACCAACCAACCTATGGTAGAGGGTATACTATATTTATAAGAACAAAGAAGAAGACTCAGCATCGAGCTGAATAGAAAGAAAAACACAGTAACCTCGAATCGACGAAGAGGAAAAAAGGACTCTCAGCGACAAAAGGGCCTAAAATCATTTATTTAAATCTGATGTTGAAATGCAAAATTAGGACATTAAGCCAGTGTGACACAAATAGTCAACCCTCTTTTGTCACCCGCTGGTCCTCACGCAGCCACTACTGCTCATCCACAATTGTCAACGCTGAAGTTTCCAGCCAGTGCCTTAATGACAGTTGTAAGGCCTGCACACAAATTTAAGAATTGTGTCCTTTGCCATCCACCGCCTGCCCACCTTCCTACCCCTGTCCCATAGCAAGTGGAATCACTAGCATAATAACAAGAGATAAAACAGGATTTATCCCATACCACTTAACATTTAGGCCTCATTGAAAAGCATAGTGAAAAATAAAAAGACCAAAGGCAGTAGACGGAATCAAAATTTCATTTAGCCCAATTTCGAGAGTGTATTTTATTTACCAAAATGATTGGGAAAAGGTGAAGCTGTAAAATTAAATTGCCGGAATGATTAAAAAACGAAATTTCGACTGCTGCAATATCAAAAGGAGAAATAACGGAAATGGCGACCAGATTAAAGAACAACTAAGGATAATAGAACGATATCAACTCTACGTTGCTCGTTTCTAATGAGGCCAAATGGAATAAAGAAATAAGTTGCACAAGGCAGGGAGAGATGTGGAAGATTGATTGGTGCCAGTCTGGTGCCATAGGAGTCACGAAATCTCGTAGGCTTTAATTCTGGCCTCATTATGTAGGGAGCAATATGGGGGTTTGCATCCTGATGGCAGTGGTTTGAATCCGTATTACGCTAGTGGTTTGTAGCATAAAATGCAGTGAATCAGATGGTATCGTCCTTAATGGGGCTGTGATGTACAAACGTAGCATTTTTTGGATGGGGCTAAGCATTGAAAATTAGTTTGACTACTCTTCAAATCCGATGAAGGCCACCACAACTGCGTATGATATTCACAAACACATAGACAGACCCCCAAGCGTGGCATCGCATAAAATAACAGAGACATGTATATGATGATCATCACAGGTAGGTCAAATGAAAAATAGCATGTCTTGCAACATGATTTGCTGCAATGGGCTATTTCATACGTGAATGAGCTCTGGAAGGAAATAGTGGTATCGTTGTGTGTCACGAAACGATCGGTAGGGCGACGAATTCTTTTCGAGGTTACTATTTAGTATTTTGAGCGCATAACAATCTTATTGCTTGCTTAGGTATATATCCATGTTGGCATGGGGCGGATTGATATCCACACCCTGATTTTGTTTAATGAAAAAGTTTGTCTCTATGCCCCTACAAAAAGCAAGGGCGAACAGGGCAAGGATGTATTTTATTAACGGCTGGAGAGGCTTTAGAGTCAAGAATGTCGGATAATAGATTGAGCCTAATAGACTTCGCTGAGGCAAAGAACATAGTAGTTAGCAGCACCAGATGTCAACATCGTAATATTCACAAGGCCACATGGTTGTGTAATGAGAAATTAATCGCAAATCTGGAAACACAACAGTCGTAATCTGCAAACACAAAAGATAACAACGGCATACTCCACTAGACTGACCCAATAGCTTGCGATAGGCAAACCCTCTCCTTGGTACAAGGAGAGGTGCCGAGATACCACTGAAGCTGAGAACAAGTAAAAGCGTGCTAAGTTCGGGGCTGAATCTTGGGAACCCACCACCATGGATTCTGCCACAAATTTGTGCAAAATAAATTAAGTTGTAGGTCATAATTTTATTTTATTGGGTTACCCAAAAAGTAATTGCGGATTTTTTATATAGTCGGCGTTGACAAATTTTTTCACAACTTGTAACTCTGTAATTGCATTCTTTCTTCTGTCAGTTATCAGCTGTTACTTTTAGCTTGCTTTAGAAAAAAAGTGTAAAAAAAATATATTTGATTAAAGTTCATTCTAAGTGTTATTAAAAATGCATTTACTTTCTTTTAAAAAATCCGCAATTACTTTGAGGGCAACCCAATATATACCAAACTTCTGTTAGCCTAGCAAAAATTAAAGCTTCTAGGTACCGAACAAGGATGATCGAGATCGGTTTATATGTGGGTTATATCTAAATCTGAAACGATATGGCTCATTTGCCATCCCCAATGACCTTCATCGATACTGTGAAAAATTTTAAGAGGGTAGCTTTACGCGTTCGACCTCTATCGTGATTTCGACAGACGGACGGACATGGCTAGATCGATTCAGAACGACAAGGCGATCAACAAGTAAAAAGGATACCCACTCACATGTTAATGAGTGCAGTCCGATTCACGTTAAAGATCAATGATAAGGGGCCTCCTTTTTGTAGCCGAGTTCGAACGGCGTGCCGCAGTGCGACACCTTTTTGGAGAGAAGTTTTACATGGCATAGTACCTCACAAATTTTGCCAGCATTAGGAGGGGAAAACCACCGCTGAAAAGTTTTGCTGATTGTCTCGCCAGGATTCGAACCCAGCCGTTCAGCATCATAGGCGGATATGCTAACCTCTGCGCTACGGTGGCCTCTATAAGTCGCAGTATCAAATTTCAGCGAAATAGGATTTAAATGCGCCTTTTATGGGCCCAAGACCTTAAATCGAGAAATCGGCCTATATGGCAGCTATATAAAAATCTAGACCGATCTGGGCCAAATTGCAGAAAATTGTCGAAGAGCCTAACGCAACTCACTGTCCCAAATCTCAGCAAAATCGAATAATAAATGTGGCTTTTATGGGTCTAAGACCCTAAATCGGCGGATCGGTCTATATGGCAGCTATATCTAAATACAGTCTAATCTGGGCCATATGCTAGTCGGATGACGAAAGGCCTAAAGCAACTCACTGTTTTAAATTTCGGCGAAATTGGCGTATAAATGCGTCTTTTATTGGCTCAACACCCCAAATCGGCAGATCGGTCTATATGGTAGCTATATCTTAATATTGTGCGATCTTAACCATATTTGAGTTGGATACCGGGAGGCTGAAAACAACTCACTATTTCTAATTTAATCGAAATTGGATAACAAATGCGCCTGCTGCGGGTTTAAGACCTTAAACTGGCATATTGGTTATAGTCAGCTATATGAAAATATATCCCGATGTGACCCAAACACGGTTTGAATATCGGGGCCCTTGTAAAACTTTCAGTTTCAAAGATCAGCGAAATCGGACAAAAAATGCGGCTTCTACAGGCTTAAGACCCTAAATCGCCAGATCGGTCGCTTGACAGCAATATCCAAATATAGTCCGATTCGGCCTACTCAATAATTTAACCTGCATATAGAAGAAATACAAGTCTGTGCAAATTTTAAACTCAATGTCTCAATTTTTAAACAGACACACGGACGTTAAATAGTCTTAGAATTTGTAGGGTCGGAAATGGATATTTCGATATGTTGCAAACGGAATGACTTAATGAATATACCCCTATCCTATGGCGGTGGGTATATGTACTGTGGTGGTAGATATAACAAGTAAAAGAGTGCTAAATTGGGCGGGCCGAATCTTGAGAAACCACCACCATGGATTCTGCTGAAATATGGGAGCTATATCTAGTAATAAACCGAATTGGACCGTACTTGGCGTTGTTTGCGAGTCGTAACAGAACACTATATGCAAAATTTGAGCCAAATCGGATGAAAATTGCGGCTTCCGGGGACTCAAGAAGTCAGATTCGGAGATCGGTTTATATGGGATCTATATGGGGTTATAAACTGTACTTGGCTCCGTTGTTGGAAGTCATAACAGAATACTATGAGCAAAATTTCAGCTAAATCGGATGAAAAATTAGGTTTCCAGGGGCTCAAAAAGTCAAATCGGGAGATCGGTTTATTTAGGAGCTATATTGGGTTATAGACCGTACTTGGCTCCGTTGTTGGGAGTCATGTGCAAAATTTCATCCAAGTCGAATGAACATTGCGGCTTCCAGGGGTTCAAAAATTCAAATACACTGATTAAACCGCACTTGGCATAGTTGTTGGAAGTCAAAATTGAACACTACGTGCAAAATTTCAGCCAAATAGGACGAAATTTGTGGCTTCCATGAGCTCAAGAAGTCAAATCGGGAGATCGGTTTTAATGGCAGCTTTATCCAAATCCAAATGAACCGATATGGCCTATTTACAATCCAACGACCTTCGCCAATGTAAAGTATCTGTGCAAAATTTCAAGCGGCTAGCTCTACGCTTTCGACCGCTACAGTGATTTCGAGAGACGGACGGACATGGCTACTGCGAATCAGAACTTCGAGACGATCAATAATATATATACTTTATGGTGTCCTAGATCCATATTTCGAGGTGTTAGGTTAGGTTAGGTTGAAAAGAGGGTGCATATTTATTCCGCCCATGCAACTATGGACATACACCTAAGCCAGTAATAGGCTTGTTGTGTGCTCCAAAAACTATAAAGTAACCTCTCAAAAGAAAATTTTATTTTAGGAATTCCGTGCTATTTATAAAATCGTTAACTGTTCTCCCCACCACTCCCCTAAGTTGGTTCATGTCTGGTATTGTGTCTCCACCTAAGTGGCAGTATTTGTTAGACGCGAAAGCAGGGCAATGACAAAGGAAATGCTCCAATGTCTCATCATCTTCCCCGCATGCCCCATACATGCTATCACTTGCCGCACGGATTTAACATAAGTGAGCTCGTAGTCCTATATGCCCCGTTATGATACCAATAGCTATACTGACCTCCTTCTTGCTTCCTTTCAGTAATAGCCTCATCTTCTCACGATCTGGATCCCCCATAGGATTTTCGGCGTCCTACCGACCGTTTGGCTGTTCCACAATGTTGCATGCGCATTCGTCGCCCACTCCCTTAACTCAGAATGCGTCGACCCGAAAGGGTTCGGGTTAACCAAGTTTATTGAAGTCCTCTGGCCTTCACCGCCGAATCATCTGCCCTTTCATTTCCCCGGCGGTAATCTCCTTCTTACACTCCAAGACTGTTCCAGACTTTACCGTCCTTGTTATTGCCTTTATGCCAATTTTACTGTCGGAAAAGATGTTCACACTCGATGTTCCCGCGTAAGCACCATACCACTTCACGCATTCCGTGATCGCCCGGATCTCCGCCTGCAGGACCGTATTTTGGTCAGGTGATCTAAAACAGATCTCAGTCCCTGGGTTCTCAATGTAGACCCCCAGGCCCACTCTGCCCTCTAGCTTTGACCCATTCGTGTAACATGTAACACCTTCCAGAGGACAATACCAGGGTTCCGTCAATCCAAGACTGTTCCGATGGCAGCAGAGCCTAGCACTCGACTTTAAGGTTCATCTCAGGTATCCGATCGGAAACCTCTTTTCTTCCAGGTTTCCTATTGTCGCCTCGATTATACCGCGATGGTATGAGCTGCTCCCATCCTCAATCTTCACACTTAATCAGTATGTCAATGGGTCAGATATCTAGAATAGTCTCCAGTGCCCTAGTGGGCGTGGTCCTCATCGCTCCGCCTATGCCAAGACAGCATGTTCTCTGAACCTGTTGTATGGTCCTTATGTTGCACTTCTTCTCCATAGCAGTCCACCAAACTACTGATACGTAGGTAAGTATTTGTCTAATCACGCTCCTGTAGAGCCAGTGGACTATCCTCGGATTCAGGCTCCATTTCGAGCCTACGGCCCGTCTACATGGTGCCCAACATCTGCGAGCCTTCTCAGTACGCTCCTGAATGTGACACTTCCAATTCAGTTTCCTGTCAAAGATCAGACCCAAGGAAACGTGGTGCGTTAAATTGACTCACCTTCGTCTTCCTCGGGAACAGGGATATTTCAGTCTTCTCTGGGTTAACATTGAGACCTCTGGATCTAGCCCGGTCACATACCATAGCCAGAACCTTTCTGCCCTTCTGCATAGCTCGTTCGGATCCTTACCCCTTGAAGTATTATAACATCGTCTGCGTAGCAGACGGGTTCAAATCCCTCCCCAGTCAGCATCTGTAAAAAGCCATTTGTGGTGGTCACCCATAGAAGTGGCGATAAAATGCCCCTTCTGGAGTGCCCTGTGCCACTTTCTCCCATATATTTATGTCATGGGACACACAATTTATCCACCTGTTCCTTAGCATGTGGTTTATCCAGTCTCTAAGGACCGGGTCCACCCGGTACTGGTCTAAGGATTGGTTCAGAGTGTCGGTCCACACATTGTTAAAGGCCTCCTCGATGTCAATACATACCGCCAGTGTGTACGTTTTGGCATCGAAGGGTTCTTCTATTTTATGCACAACCTCGTGCAGGGCAGTCTCCACAGACCTTTCCTTAACATAGGCATGATGTTTGTATTTGAGCAGTTCGCTGAATGTCCTACTCTTTATCATGGTGTCCACAGTACGTTCCATGGTTTTGAGTAGAAAGGCTTATGGGTATGTAGGCCTTTGGTGTCGCATAACTTGCCTTGCCGGGCTTGGGTATAAACACCACCCTTGCCTCCTGTCAGGCTTTTGGAATACATGCAAGTCCTAGGCACGCTGAGAAAATTTTGGCCAGATGAGGCGGCAGATTGTCTGCCTTTTTCTGAAGTAACGCCGGAAATCTTTCATCGGAAATATTCCATCAAGGATTCCTACGCCATTAATTCCGTAATTATAAACATTCGATCAAAGTCATTATTCCAAGATTCCGGTGACTCCGTGAGTCCCGTCATATCCCGTAGAAAATGGGTTTTCATCAAAGCCTGCACATGTCCTTCGTAGTCTCTGCTCTCACTCCCATGTCGTTTACTAAAGTTTCAGTTTGGAAATGGGTTTTTGAGAGAAACTTTTTTATCTTGGCGGCGTCATTAACGCTATCGACCTGTTTGCAGTAAAGCTTCCAGGAGGCACGTTTGCCGCTCTGGTAATCCTATTGTATTCCTTGAGCCGTGTGTAATACACATCCCTCAAGGCTTCCATTAGCTAAAGAAGACAAATCGGTAGATCGGTCTATATGGGAGATATATCAGGTTCATGAACGATTTGGACCGAACTTAATACAGTTGATAGAAGTAATTACAGGGCACTATGTGCGAAATTTCAGCCAAATCGGACAAAAAATGTGGCTTCCAAGGGCTCAAGAATTCAAATCGGGAGATCGATTTTAATGGGAGCGATATCCTAATCTGAACAGATATGGCTCATTTACAATCTTCAAAGAACTTTATCAATGTTAAGTATCTGTGCACAATTTCAAGCGGTTAGCTCTACGTGTTCGGCCGCTATAGTGATTTCGACAGACGGACATGGCTAATTCGAATCAGAACTTCGAAACGTTCAATAATATATATACTTTCTGGGGTCCTAGATCCATATATTAAGGTGTTACAAACGGAATGACCAGATTGGTATACCCCGTCCTATGGTGGTGGGTATAAAAATGCTGCAAATTTGCCCATGAACATTCCATTAGGGACCGGGGCAAACTTCTCATATATCAATGAGTGCTGTCTGACTCAAGTTTAAGCTTATTAATAAGAGTCCTCCTTTTTATAGCCGAGTCGGTATGGAATGCCGCAGTGCGACAACTCTTTGGGAAAGAAGTTTTTACATGGCAAAGTACCTCACAAATGTCGCCAGCATTAGGAGGGGATAACCACAGCTGAAAATTTGTTGATGTCCTTGCCATGATTCATACCCAGTCGTTTAATGCTATAGACGACCATGCTAACCTCTACACTACGCTGGCCTTCAAGAATCCTCTATGTAGACGACTATGTCCTGAAGGGCTGTATCAGTGTACTTGCCTTGCATGCTGTTGCCGAGACAGGCGATCTCCTGGGATTTTTGCCCTAAGAAATGTTTCTAACAACCTCCCTGGGGTTTTCTGCATAAAATAGGACAGACTAATGGACGAAAAATTTTAGCCTTTGTGTGGTATGGGTTTCCTGCTTTTGCAATGAAAATGACCTTTATGTCCTTCCATCCCACAGGTATATATGACATGCTAATAAAAGCAGAGTATCTCTCCCTAAGCCTAGGAGCCAGTCCATCAGACACAGCTGGTATTTCAACTGCTAATACAGCGTCAGTGCCTGTCAAATTAAAAGTGTCGTGCGGTTTAGCCATGGTGACTTGTGACATGTTGCAGGTTTATTTTTATCAGTTAGTGCTTAACAAGTAAGAGCGTGCTAATTTCGGCCAGGCCGAATCTTATATACCCTCCACCATAGATCGCATTTGTCGAGTTCAAAATAAAATATTTAAAATTTATAAAGGTGTACTCCATTCTTAAAATACTTTATTTCAGCCCGCTACTCTCATGATATCTGAGTTAGGGGTGTTTTGGGGAGTGAGGTGGTCCCCCAGGCACTTGGCCCTGAAAAAATATCAGCATCGTGCTCTTCTTTCAAAAACCATTTATTTAAACTCCATATTGCCATTGGTTTAGAGGAGTTTACACCATGAGGCATCCTCCAAACACATGGCCCAAAATAGGTTATCAAATTCGTTTTCTAATCTTAAATACCACATATTGGCATGGTCGAAAATTTTTTACCCTTTGCGGGGTTTTTAGGGGAAGGGGTGATTCCTTAAATACATGATCCTAAATTTGGATATCAAATTCGTATTCTACTCCCAAATACCTTTATTTCAACCCCATTTTGCTATGGTCACGAAAAAATTGAAATCAAACACAATTTGATTTCTATGTATAAGAAGATATCAGGTTATGAACCGATTTCAACCACACTTAGCACAGTTGTTGGAAATAATATCAAAACATCACGTGTGAAATTTCAGTCAAATGGGACGAGAATTGCGCCCTCTAGAGGCTCAAGAAATCAACACCCAAGATCGGTTTATATTGCAGATAGCGTGCTTTCTACAGATAGACGGACAGACGGACGGACATGGCTACATCGATATATATATATATATATAAATTATGGGGACCTAGACGCATAATTCGAGGTGTTACAAACAAAATGACGAAATTAGTATGCCCCCATTCCATGTTGGAGTATATAACAAGTAATAAGGCATTAAGTTCGGTCGGGCAGTACTTTGGATACCCACCACCTCGGGTGTATATGTAAACCCCCTTTCGCCGCAATCTGATGAAAATTTGATAACTTATGCACCAAATTCAGCACGGAAATTGAGTGGTCTAATAAATATAATGAACTGTTGAATTTTGTATTTAAAGTTTCTGTGAAATCGGATAAAAATAAAGATTTTATGGCCTTCGGACCCTTTATCTGGAGATTGGTCTATATGGCCTTCAGACACCTTATTATATTTAGATATAGCTGCCATATAGACCGATCTCCCGATAAAGGGTCTGAAGCCGATTTCGCTGTAATTTGAAAGAGTGAGTAGTTTTAGGCCACATGCTATCCGACCCAAATATGGTAAAGATCGGATTGTATTTAGATATAGCTGTCATATAGACCGATATGTATGTTAAGGGTTTGAAGCTTATAAAAGCTTTATTTATTACCCGATTTTGTTGAAATTTGAAATACAAAATTCAATAGTGATGTATATTTAAAAGACCACTCAATGTCTGTGCCGAATTTGGGTGCATAAATTATGCAATTTTCACCAAATTGTGGCGAAAGGATGTCTACATATACACCCGAGGTGGTGGGAATCCAAAGCTCGGCCCGACCGAATTTAATGCCTTTTTACTTGTTATACCTGCTGACTTACAATCTTTCCTATTTCATTTATTAGCATAGATATCTACATTTCTACCAAACTTGTTTGTGTAGCTCGCTCTTTGAGGTTATAAAATCCTACTTTACTTCGCTTGATTGAAATGTTTACCTTTTTTCTTGCATCCACATTATTCTTAAATCAATTTCACCCTAAGAAAAATCAGGCTTATTAGTGAACACTTTCTAGAATACTCCGAGAATGATAAGGCAAAAGGTTACTTTATACTCACTTTTTTTTTCTCTCTCTCTATCTTTGACATTGTTGCTGCTAAGGAAGACCTGTATTGATGTTTTCTAAGACTCTTGAGCATAGGAATTAAGGATGGCAAAGTCGATGAATTCATCAAAGAGAAAAACATGTAGCTTGGAATTGAACCAAAGGTGGCAGTATATGTTTTATTTTTAGCAAAAAAAAAATCGCAAACAATATAAAGCCAAAAGGAATATAAAATCCCTATTAATGGAGGAATTCAATTTCAATGCCAGTAATCTGTGGACTTAAATAAAATCCTAGAAATGGATGACATTCAACAAATTATTGGAAAGAAGCAAACACAATTGCAGCATGTATTCCAATGATTCATACTCACAATTGAATAAAAGCTGAATATTTCATGAATGTTAATATCCACCACCGAAGGATGGTGGTGTATTCATTTTGTCATTTCGTTTGCAACACATCGAAATATCCATTTCCGACCCTATAAAGTATATATATTCTTGGTCGGCGTAAACATCTAAGACGATCCAGCCATGTCCAACCGTCTATCTGTTGAAATCACGCTACAGTCTTTAAAAATAGAGATATGGAGCTGAAATTTTGCACAGATTCTTTTTTTTATCCATAAGCAGGTTAAGTTCTAGGACGGGCTATATGGGATATATCTTGATATAGCCGACAATTTAGGGTCTTAGGCCCATAAAAGCCACATTTATCATCCAATTTTGCTGAAATTTGAGACAGGGAGTTGTGATAGGCCCTTCGACATCTTTCTTTAAATTGGCCCAGATCGGTCCAGATTTTAATATAGCTTCCATATAGACCGATCTCTTGAGGTCCTTGCGCCCATTAATTTATGCAGGTGGTGGGTATCCAAAGTTCGGCCCGCTTTTTTACTTGTTTTTATACCCTCCACCATAAGATGGTAGGTATACTAATTTCGTCATTCTGTTTGTAACTACTCGAAATATTCGTCTGAGACCCCATAAAGTATATATATTCTTGATCGTCGTGACATTTTATGTCGATCTAGCCATGTCCGTCCGTCTGTCCGTCCGTCCGTCCGTCTGTCTGTCGAAAGCACGCTAACTTCCGAAGGAGTAAAGCTAACCGCTTGAAATTTTGCACAAATACTTCTTATTAGTGTAGGTCGGTTGGTATTGTAAATGGGCCATATCGGTCCATGTTTTGGTTAAGCTGCCATATAAACCGATCTTGGGTCTTGACTTCTTGAGCCTCTAGAGTGCGCAATTCTTATCCGATTGGAATGAAATTTTGCACGACGTGTTTTGCCAAGTATGGTTTAAATCGGTTTATAACCTGATATAGCTGCCATATAAACCGATCTTGGGTCTTGACTTCTTGAGCCTCTGGAGTGCGCAATTCTTCTCCGATTGAAATGAAATTTTGCACGACGTGTTTTGTTATTATATCCAAAAACTGTGCTAAGTATGGTTCAAATCGGCCCATAACCTGATATAGCTGCCATATAAACCGATCTTGAGTCTTGACTTCTTGAGCCTCTAGAGGGCGCAATTCTTATCCGAATGGAATGGAATTTCGCACGACGTGTTTTGTTATGATACCCAACAACTGTGCCAAGTAAGTTTCAAATCGGCCCATAACCTGATATAGCTGCCATATAAACCGATCTTGGGTCTTGACTTCTTGAGCCTCTAGAGGCCGCAATTCTTATACGAATGGAATGGCATTTCGCACGACGTGTTTTGTTATGATACCCAACAACTGTGCCAAGTATGGTTTAAATCGGTTCATAACCTGATATAGCTGCCATATAAACCGAACTTGGGTCTTGACTTCTTGAGCCTCTAGAGGGCACAATTCATATCCGATTTGAATGAATTTTTGCACGTAGTATTTCGTCATGATATCCAACAACTGTGCCAAGTATGGTTGAAATCGGTCCATAACATGATATAGCTGTCATGTAAACAGATCTGGGGAATTGACTTCTTGAGCTTTTAGAGTGCGCAATTCTTATCCGATTGGAATGAAATTTTGCACGACGTGTTTTGTTACGATATCCAACAACTGTGCCAAGTATGGTTTAAATCGGTTCATAACCTGATATAGCTGCCATATAAACCGAACTTGGGTCTTGACTTCTTGAGCCTCTAGAGGGCACAATTCATATCCGATTTGAATGAATTTTTGCACGTAGTATTTCGTCATGATATCCAACAACTGTGCCAAGTATGGTTGAAATCGGTCCATAACATGATATAGCTGTCATATAAACAGATCTGGGGATTTGACTTCTTGAGCTTCTAGAGGGCGCAATTCCTATCCGATTTGGCTGAAATTTTGCATGACGTATTTTATTTTTTTTTTCAACAACTGTGTCAAATAAGTTTCAAATAGGTTCATAACCTGATATAGCTGCCATATAAACCTATCTGGGATCTTGACTTCTTGACCCCTAGAGGTCGCAATTATTATCCGATATGCCTGAAATTTTGTACGACGGATCCTTTCATGACCATCAACAAACGTGTTCATTATGGTCTAAATCCGTCTATAGCCCGATACAGATCCAATATAAATCGTTCTCTCTATTTTACTTCGTGAGCCCCAATGGGCGCAATTCTTATACGAATTGGCTGACATTTTACACAGGTCTCCAACATATAATTTAATTGTGGTCCGAACCGGACCATATCTTGATATCATTTTAATAGCAGAGCAACTCTTTTCTTATATCCTTTTTTGCCTAAGAAGAGATGCCGGGAAAAGAACTCGACAAATGCGATCCATGGTGGAGGGTATAAAAGATTCGGCCCGGCCGAACTTAGCACGCTTTTACTTGTTATTATATATCAAAATATCTTGTCTTTCGATAATAATAAATATAAAAGTTAATTAAAACTTCCATCGAAGGAAATGAATAAAAACTAATAAAAAGGCATAAAGTTCGGCCGGGCCGAACTTTGGATACCCACCACCTCGGGTGTATATGTAAATTCCCTTTCGCCACAATCTGGTGAAAATTAGATAATTTATGCACCCAAATTCGGCACGGACATTGAGTGGTCTAATAAATATAAGTCACTGTTGAATTTTGTATTTCAAATTTCAACAAAATCGGGTAATAAATAAATCTTTAAAGAGCTTTAGACGCTTAATCGTTATATCGGTCTATATCACAGCTATATCTAAAGACAAACACAAGAAGGCATGTGGCCTAAAACAACTCACTCTTTCAAATTTCAGCGAAATCACATAAAAACAAGTAAAAGCGTGCTAAGTTCGGCCGGGCCGAATCTATATACCCTCCACCATTGATCGCATTTGTCGAGTTCTTTTCCCGGCATCTCTTCTTAGGCAAAAAAGGATATAAGAAAAGAGTTGCTCTGCTATTAAAACGATATCAAGATATGGTCCGGTTCGGACCACAATTAAATTATATGTTGGAGACCTGTGTAAAATTTCAGCCAATTCGTATAAGAATTGCGCCCATTGGGGCTCACGAAGTAAAATATAGAGAACGATTTATATGGGATCTGTATCGGGCTATAGACGGATTAAGACCATAATGAACACGTTTGTTGATGGTCATGAAAGGATCCGTCGTACAAGATTTCAGGCATATCGGATAATAATTGCGACCTCTAGGGGTCAAGAAGTCAAGATCCCAGATAGGTTTATATGGCAGCTATATCAGGTTATGAACCTACTTGAACCTTATTTGACACAGTTGTTAAAAAAAACAAGTAAAAACGTGCTAAGTTCGGCCGGGCCGAATCTTATATACCCTCCACCATGGATCGCATTTGTCGAGTTGTTTTGCCGGCATCTCTTCTTAGGCTAAAAAGGATATAAGAAAAGAGTTGCTCTGCTATTAAAACGATATCAAGATATGGTCCGGTTCGGACCACAATTAAATTATATGTTGGAGACCTGTGTAAAATTTCAGCCAATTCGTATAAGAATTGAGCCCATTGGGGCTCACGAAGTAAAATAGAGAGAACGATTTATATGGGATCTGTATCGGGCTATAGACCGATTCAGAACATAATAAACACGTTTGTTGATGGTCATGAGAGGATCCATCGTACAAAATTTCAGGCATATCGGATAATAATTGCGACCTCTAGGGGTCAAGAAGTCAAGATCCCAGATCGGTTTATATGGCAGCTATATCAGGTTATGAACCGATTTAAACCATACTTGGCACAGTTGTTGGGTATCATAACAAAACACGTCGTGCGAAATTATATTCCAATCGGATAAGAATTGCGCCCTCTAGAGGTTTAAGAAGTCAAGACCCCAGATCGGTTTATATGGCAGCTATATCAGGTTATGGACCGATTTGAACCATACTTGGCACAGTTGTTGGATATAAGAACAAAACACGTCGTGCAAAATTTCATTTCAATCGGATAAGAATTGCGCACTCTAGAGGCTCAAGAAGTCAAGACCCAAGATCGGTTTATATGGCAGCTATACCAGGTTATGGACCGATTTGAACCATACTAGGCACAGTTGTTGGATATCATTACAAAACACGTCGTGCAGAATTTCATTCTGATCGGATAAGAATTGCGCACTCTAGAGGCTCAAGAAGTCAAGACCCAAGATCGGTTTATATGGCAGCTATATCAGGTTATGAACCGATGTGAACAATATTTGGCACAGTTGTTGGATATCATAACAAAACACTTTGTGCAAAATTTCATCCCAATTGGGTAAGAATTGCGCACTCTAGAGGCTCAAGAAGTCAAGGCCCAAGATCGGTTTATATGACAGCTATATAAGGTTATGTACCGATTTGAACCATACTTGGCACAGTTGTTGGATATCATAACAAAACACGTCGTGCAAAATTTCATTCCAATCGGATAGGAATTGCGCACTCTAGAGGTTCAAGAAGTCAAGACCCCAGATCGGTTTATATGGCAGCTATATCAGGTTATGGACCGATTTGAACCATACTTGGCACAATTGTTGTATATAATAACAAAACACGTCGTGCAAAATTTCATTCCAATCGGATAAGAATTGCGCACTCTAGAGGCTCAGGAAGTCAAGACCCAAGATCGGTTTATATGGCAGCTATATCAGGTTATGGACCGATTTGAACCATACTTGGCACAGTTGTTGGGTACCATAACAAAACACGTCGTGCAAAATTTCATTTCAATCGCATAAGAATTGCGCACTCTAGAGGCTCAAGAAGTCAAGACCCAAGATCGGTTTATATGGCAGCTATATCAGGTTATGAACCGATTTAAACCATACTTGGCACAGTTATTGGATATAATAACAAAACACGTCGTGCAAAATTTCATACTGATCGGATAAGAATTGCGCACTCCAGAGGCTCAAGAAGTCAAGACCCAAGATCGGTTTATATGGCAGCTATATCAGGTTATGGACCGATTTGAACCATACTTGGCACAGTTGTTGGGTATCATAACAAAACACGTCGTGCAAAATTTCATTTCAATCGGATAAGAATTGCGCACTCTAGAGGCTCAAGAAGTCAAGATCCAAGATCGGTTTATATGGCAGCTATATCAGGTTATGGACCGATTTGAACCATACTTGGCACAGTTGTTGAAAACAATAACAAAACACGTCGTGCAAAATTTCATTCTGATCGGATAAGAATTGCGCACTCCAGAGGCTCAAGAAATCAAGACCCAAGATCGGTTTATATGGCAGCTATATCAAAACATGGACCGATATGGCCCATTTACAATACCAACCAACCTACACTAATAAGAAGTATTTGTGCAAAATTTCAAGCGGCTAGCTTTACTCCTTCGGAAGTTAGCGTGCTTTCGACAGACAGACGGACGGACGGACGGACGGACGGACGGACGGACGGACGGACAGACGGACGGACATGGCTAGATCGACATAAAATTTCACGACGATCAAGAATATATATACTTTATGGGGTCTCAGACGAATATTTCGAGTAGTTACAAACAGAATGACGAAATTAGTATACCCCCCATCTTATGGTGGAGGGTATAAAAATAAAATACGTCATGCAAAATTTCAGCCAAATCGGATAGGAATTGCGCCCTCTACAAGCTCAAGAAGTCAAGTCCCCAGATCTGTTTATATGACAGCTATATCAGGTTATGGACCGATTTCAACCATACTTGGCACAGTTGTTGGATATCATGACGAAACACGTCGTGCGAAATTCCATTCCAATCGGATAAGAATTGCGCCCTCTAGAGGCTCAAGAAGTCAAGACCCAAGATCGGTTTATATGGCAGCTATATCAGGTTATGGACCGCTTTGAACCATACTTGGCACAGTTGTTGAATATAATAACAAAACACGACTTGCAAAATTTCATTCCAATCGGATAAGAATTGCGCTCTCTAGAGGCTCAAGAAGTCAAGACCAAAGATCGGTTTATATGGCAGCTATATCAGGTCATGAACCGATTTGAACCATACTTGGCACTGTTGTTGGGTATCATAACAAAACACGTCGTGCGAAATTCCATTCCAATCGGATAAGAATTGCGCCCTCTAGAGGCTCTAGAGGCTCAAGAAGTCAAGACCCCAGATCGGTTTATATGACAGCTATATCAGGTTATGGACCGATTTGAACCATACTTGGCACAGTTGTTGAATATAATAACAAAACACGATGTGCAAAATTTAATTTCAATCGGATAAGAATTGCGCTCTCTAGAGGCTCAAGAAGTCAAGACCCAAGATCGGTTTATATGGCAGCTATATCAAAACATGGACTGATATGGCCCATTTTCAATACCAACCGACCTACACTAATAAGAAGTATTTGTGCAAAATTTAAAGCGGCTAGCTCTACTCCTTCGGAAGTTAACGTGCTTTCGACAGACAGACGGACGGACGGACGGATGGCTAGACGCACGGACATGGCTAGAATATATATACTTTATGGGGACTCAGATGAATATTTCGAGTAGTTACAAACAGAATAACGATATTAGTATACCCCCTATTCTATGGTGGAGGGTATAATAAAGCTTTTATGGGCTCTAGACCCTTTATCGGCAGACCGCTCTGTATGAAAGCTATATCTAAATTTTGTCCGACACAAACCATGTTTACGACGGACGTGGGGAGACCTAAAACTACACACTGTTTCAAATTTCAGCGAAATCGGTTAAAAAAAAAGCTTTTATGGGCTTCAGACCCATTATCGGGAGATCGGTCTATATGGCAGTTATATCTAAATATGGACCGATTTAATCCATATTAAATTCAATTGCCGTTAGGCTTTAAATAACTCCCTGTTGCAAATTTCGACGAAATCGAGTAATAAATAAAGCTTTTAAAGCTTTTATGGTCCTCAGACCCTATATCGGGAGATCGGTCTATATGTTAGCTATATCTAAATATAGTCTGATCTGAACCATATTTGAGTCAGTTGTCAGGAAGCCTTAAACTACTCACCGTTTAAAAATTCTGCAAAATCGGATGAAAATTAAGTTTTTATGGACATTAGACCCATTATCGGAAAATCAGTCTATATAGCAGATATATCCAAATATGTTCCGATTTGACCCGTTCAAGAGCTTAACCAGCGTGCATCAAAAAGGCGGAGCCGTGCAAAATTTCAGCACAATATCTCAATTTTTGAAGGCTCTAGAATGATTAGAACAGACGGACGGACGAACAGACACACGGACTTCGTTAAATCGTGTTAGAATTTTACGACGATTCGAAATATAAATAATTTGTTGGGTCGGAAATTGATATTTCGATGTGTTGCAAACGGAATGACTAAAGGAATAACAAGTAAAAGCGTGCTAAGGACGGCCTGGTCGAATCTCATATACCCTCCACCATAGATCGCATTTGTCGAGTTCTTCTCCCGACATCTCTTTTTAGGCAAACAAAGGATAAAAGAAAAAAATTGATATAATATTGTAGCTATATCAAGTTATGGTCCGATTCGTATCATATTTGAATTGAATGTTGGAGACCATCGTTGAAGTCATTACCTAAAATTTCAGCCAATTCGAGTAAGAATTGCGCCCTTTCTAGGCTAAAGCAGTAAAATAGCGAGATCGGTTTCTATGGGAGCTGTATCAGGCTATAGACCGATTCGGACCATATTTTACACGTATATTGAAAGTCATAAGAGAGAGCGGAATAATAATTTCGCCCTCTGGAGGCTCAATAAGTCAAGATCCCAGGCCGTTTTAAATAGCAGCTATGTCAGGTTATGGATCGATTTGAACCATATTTGGTGCAGTTGTTAAATGTCATAAAAAACGTGTCGCTTAAAATTTCAGCCAAATCGGATAAGAATTGCACCCTCTAGTTGCTCAAGAAGTCAAGACCCAAGATCGGTTTATATGGCAGCTATATCAGGATATAGACCGATTTCAACTATACTCTGCACAGCTGTTGAAAGTCATAATTAAACACCTCATGCAAAATATCTGGCAAATCGGATAAGAATTGTGCCCTCTAGTGAAGCAAGAAGTCAAGATCCAAGCTCGGTTTATATGGCAGCTATATCAAAACATGAACCGATAAAGCCCATTTGCAGCTATCTTTTCTCCTTGGAAAGTTAGCGTGCTTTGGACAGACAGACGGACGGACATGGCTAGATCGACTTAAAATGTCATGAAATTCAAGAATATATACTTTATGGGGTCTTTGACGAATATTTCGAGGAGTTACAAACAGATTGACGAAATTAGTATAACCCTTCGTCCTATGGTGGAGGGTATAACAAGTAAAAAGGCGTTAAGTTCGGCCGGGCCGAACTTCAGATACCCACCACCTCGGTTATAATCCGGTTATCCACCTTTGGTTATAATCAGGTGAAAAATGCAAAATTTATGCCCCCATAGCAGTTTTATCGAAATATGGTTCGATTTGGACCAAATTCGACACGGATATTGAGAGGTCTAATAAGTACAAGTCAATGTTTAATTTTAAAGAACTAAACAATGGTATTTTTGGTAGCCATATCCAAAAATAGAATTACGACATGGATGCCGATAAGGCGCTGTGTCAAATTTCAGCGAAATCGGATAATAAATGCGCCCTTTATGGGACCAAGACTTTAAATAAAGAAATCGGTCGATATGAATTTCGGCGAAATCAGACAACAAATGCACCTTTTATAGGCCCATAACCTTAAATCGAGAGTTCGGTTTTTATGGTAGCTACATCCATATCTGGATCGACCTCAGTCTATATGGCAGCTAAATTCAAATCTGAATCGAGCTCAACCAAATTGAAGAAGAGTGTCGAAGGACCCAACACAATTCACTATCCCAAATCTCGGCGAAATCGAAAAATAAATGCGCGTTTTATTGGCCCAAGACCGATCGAGAGATCGGTCTATATGGCAGCTATATGCAAATCTTGATCGATCTAAGCCAAATTGCAGAAGGATATCGAAGGGCCTAACATAACTTACTGTCCCAAATTTCAGCGAAATTGGATTAAAAATTTGTCTTTTATGAGCCCAAGACCGTTAATGAAGATATCGGTCTATATGACAGTTTTATTAAAATCTACACCAATTTGAGCCATATTGCAGAAATATGTTTAAGGGCATAACATAACTTACTGTCTCAAATTTCGGCTACATCGGGCAATAAATGCGCCATTTACGGGCTCAAAACCTTAAATCGAGAAATCAGACTGAATGGCAGCTATATCCAAATTTATACCGATCTAGGCCAAATTGAAGAAGGATGTCGAAGGGCATAACACAACTCACTATCCCAAATTTTGGCAAAATCGGACAGTAAATGTGCCGTTTTAGGCCCAAGACCTTAAAGCGAGAGATCGGTCTATATGGCAGCCATATCCAAATCTGAACCGATCTGAAAATTTGGAAAGATGAGGATTGGCCTAACACAACTCTCTGTCCGAAATTTATGGAAAATCGTGTATAAAATGTGGCTTTTATAGAGCTAAGACTCCAAATCGGCGTATCGCTGTATATGGAGGCTATATCAAGATATAGCCCATCTTCGAACTTAACCTGCTTATGGACAAAAAAAGAATCTGTGCAAAGTTTGAGCTAAATATCTTCATTTTTTAAAGACTGTAGCATGATTTTTACCGACAGATGGACAGACTAACGAACTTACCCTCATCTTTGGTAGTGGCTATAAAAAGTCATTTTGTTCGGCCCATTCGAAATCGGTATATCTGAGCCGATTTTGATCAAATTTTGCACACGTATTGGGATGGGAAACACCTCACCCAAAATTTTTCAAAGATAGAATCAAAATTATGGCCATTGCAACCTTAAAATTCCTTTTCGGATGGAAGATATATATGTGAGCTTTGGAACCGATTTTAATGTCAAATAAAACACCGGCTTTGGGGGTTTGAGAAGTCAAATCGGGAGTTCAATTCATATGGGAGCTACGAATGCATGGACAGACAGACGGATATAGCTAAATCGGATCGGGAAGTGATTCTAAACCGATCTATATACCTATCAATGGATCTAGCTCTTCTCTTTCTTGCAAATGCACAAAGTTATACCCTGTACCACAGTGGTGGTGTATGGCATAATGATTAACTTTTTAATTGAAACCGATTAAATTTTCAGTTCAAATTTTGATTGAAAACTTTTTTAGCGATTATTTTTTTTTCCGTGTACCTTTGCAAATTTGCCAATGAACACCGCATAAGACAGGGATTGTTCTTTCATATCGGTGAGTTTTGTTTGATATACGTTTAAGCTCCTTTATATTGTCGAGTCCGAAGGGCGTGTGCTGCAAAACGACAACACTTAAAAGAGAAGTTTTCCACGGTTTTTATGTGGCCACCACTGGGAGAAGATAAACACTCTAAAAAATTGTTCTGATGTACTCGCTGGGATTTGAATGCATGAGTTCAGTGTCAAAGGCGGACATGGTTACCTTTGCGCTAAGGTGTCCTACTACCTTTAACGGGCCTTTTAAGCTCAAATACCCCAGGTGTGTTCACAATTAAGATTAGACGGAGGCCGAGATAAGACTGGACGTTGCCAGGTTAAAGCCACTCCTTTGTGTGGTAAACATCAAACCCCACGTCAGCCGTTAGCCGATGAGTTAAACTCACCATTCAATAAAACGCATCTGCCACTGCTTGATATCTGTGTCCTGAACATCTTTTTCTCAGTTCATACAAAACAGTCTCTACTTTAAAACAACTTTCTCTTGGTCATTAACTCAATGAACCCCCCAAATTGTGATAATTAGCATAAAGAATAAATGTATTCTAATCACAAAATGGTTATAACGACCAAGCAAAGAGCAAAACAGATGTTTAAGAATTTGAAATTTCTCAATTTTCGGTCCCTTAATTTCTTGGTTTATAAAAATTGAAAATTCATTCCATAGCTGCATGATTAGAATACATTCTTGGAATTTGTCCCTTTGGAATATAATTTCATTAATTTTCACATGAATTCTGTCACGCTCCCCAATAATTATGTTTGAGTTCTCAATAACGAAACATTATCCTTCCTTCATGTAATTTTGCCTTTCACCCCCATCTGCTGGAGAATAGTCATAATGCTTGTGCCTGGCTTGGAGTGTGTGTGTGTGTGTGTGCGTATTGTTTGTAAAGTCAATATTTTGGCACGGGGGGAGGGGTACTGTGTGAATTGCAAATAAGGTCGATTTATGTGTATTTGTGTTGGCTCGAAATTAAATCATGCTTAACATCATTGTCCAAACAAAGAGACCAATGGGGATGCTTGGGCTGGGGTGGTTCGCAGGATGGGGAAGTCGCATTCATAGCTGATGTTGCCAATGCACAGTTGGTCTTTTTGTTTTACGATAACTGCAAAAAAACGGATACATTTGGAGCTCACATATTGGCTGGTAATGGTTCTTAAGAGGTGCGTCATATGCGCTAAATTAAATTTGCTTGTTTTGAGTTGAGTGTGTCTAACCAACTCGGTGCGTGTGTATGTGTGTCTGCGCTGGTGTTCGGCTGTAAGCTCTCTAAGGATTGTGTTCGTCGGGTTGTTGGTGGGAGATGGTAAGTGGCATTACACAAGTATGTAAGCTAGAATTCTCAATTCTCTCGCGTGTACTTGGATGATGTGTAGAAGTAAACACATTTTACTCACACACTGAAGCTCGAGTATAGCTGAAGCTATGATGTGTATGAGCAAATCTATATTTCGTTATTCAAATCGTAGATGTTATAACCGCAATTGGTATAGGTTAGATTGAAAATAGGGTGCGGATATTAATCCGCCCCATGCCGCTATGGACATACACATAAACCAGTAATCGGCTTGTTGTGCGCTCTAAAATAAACAAGTAAAAGCGTGCTAAGTTCGGCAGGGCCGAATCTTATATACCCTCCACCATGGATCGCATATGTCGAGTTCTTTTCCCGGCATCTCTTCTTAGGCAAAAAAAGGATATAAGAAAAGATTTGCTCTGCTATTAGAGCGATATTAAGATATGGTCCGGTTTGGACCACAATTAAATTATATGTTGGAGACCTGTGTAAAATATCAGCCAATTCCAATAAGAATTGCGCCCTTTGTGGGCTCAAGAAGTAAAATAGAGAGAGCGATTTATATGGGAGCTACATCAGGCTATAAACCGATTCAGACCATAATAAACACGTATGTTAATGGTCATGAGAGAATCCGTCGTACAAAATTTCAGGCAAATCGGATAATAATTGCGATCTCTAGAGGCTCAAGAAGTCAAGACTCAAGATCGGTTTATATGGCAGCTATATCAGGTTATGGACCGATTTGAACCATACTTATCACAGTTGTTGAATGTCATAACAAAACACGTCGAGCAAAATTTCATCCCAATCGGATAAGAATTGCGCACGCTAGATTCTCAAGAAGTCAAGACCCAAAATCGGTTTATATGGCAGCTATATCAGGTTATGGACCGATTTGAACCATACTTGGCACAGTTGTTGGATATCATAACAAAACTCGTCGTGCAAAATTCCATTCCAATCGGATAAGAATTGCGCACTCTAGAGGCTTAAGAAGTCAAGACCCAAGATCGGTTTATATGGCAGCTATATCAAAACATGGACCGATATGGCCCATTTACAATACCAACAGACCTACACTAATAAGAAGTATTTTTGCAAAATTTAAAGCGGCTAGCTTTACTCCTTCGGAAGTTAGCGTGCTTTCGACAGACAGACGGACGGACGGACGGACGGACGGACATGGCTAGATCGACATAAAATTTCACGACGATCAAGAATATATATACTTTATGGGGTCTCAGATGAATATTTCGAGTTGTTACAAACAGAATGACGAAATTAGTATACCCCCTATCTTATGGTGGAGGGTATAAAAATTAACCTCGGAAAAGAAAATGTTAAGTAAAGAATTCTGTGCTACTTACAAAATCCTTAATTGTTTTCCATACCACTCCCCGAAGTTGGTTCATGTCTGCTATTGTTTCCCCACCTAAGTGCCGGTATCTGTTAGCCGCGAAAGCCGGGCCATGACATAGGAAATGCTCCAACGTCTCATTATTTTCCCCGCGTGCCCCTACACATGCCATCGCTTGCCGCACCGATTTTGCATATTTAAGCTCGTAGTGCTATGTGAACCGTTATGATACCGAAAGCTATACTGACATTCTTCTTACTTTGTTTCAGTAATAGCCTCTTTCTCTCACGATCCGGATAACCCCAAAGGATTTTCGCAGTCCTACCGACTGATTATCGTTTATCGCCCACGAACTTAACTCGGACTGTATGGACCCGAAAGGCTTCGGGTTAATCAAGTTGATTGACGGCAATCCTCTGGCCTTCACTGCCAAATCGTCTGCCCTTCCATCCCCCCTTACTCCTTTATGGCCTGGTACCCAAACGTTGCGAACGGTGTCTTCCTCAGAGAAGGTGTTAATCTCCTTCTTACACTGCAAGACCGTTCGTGAATTTACCGTCCTGCTTGTCATTGCCCTTATGGTCATTTTACTTTACTTTAATTGGCTATGATAGAATATTTGTTCCACTAGCCGAACGTAGAATAGCGTTCCAAGCGCCTCGGTTTTCAGCGCTCATTCTAAAATCTCTGACACCAAGTTTCGAGGTGTCTTCCACCACTTGATCTTTCCATCGGGCTTCTGGTCTTCCCGGTTTTCGTGTACCACCGTGTTTGCTTTCAAAAGACTTCTTCATCCATTCTGACAACATGACCTAGCCAACGCAGCCGTTGTATTTTGATGCGTGTAACTATGCTATCGTCGTCATACAGCTTACAGTTCGTGGTTCATACGTCGCCTATATTCTCAATTAACGCAAACTGGTCCATATATTTTACGAAGAGTCTTCGTAAAACACTCCAAGCACTTTCTCAACTGCTTTCACAAGTACCCAGGCTTCAGAACCATATAACAGCACGGGTAGTATCAGTGTCTTGTATAGTGTAATCTTCGTCTATAGAGAGGTGGCCTTGTTTCTAAACTGATTACTTAGTCCAAAGTAGCATCTGTTTGCCAGTATTATTCTTCGTTTAATCTCAAATCTGGTGTCATTCTTTTCGGTTACGGCGGTGCCGAGGTAGATAAAGTTACTGACTATCTCAAAGTTTTGGTTCCCAACTTTCTCCATTTTCTTTATATGCTCGGTTGTGCAAGGCTTTTTGGGAGTTGAAACCATCCATTTTGTCTTATCACCATTTACTGCCAGACCCATTTTCACTGACTCTCTTTCGATTCTTTCAAAGGCTGCGGTTACTACTTTCGGTGACCAACCTATGATATCGATGTCGTCGGCATAGGCGACACATCTGCATCTCGTAAAATCTTCTCCAGCAGGATGTTAAAGAGATCATACGACAGGCTGTCTACCTGTGCGACACCTCGTTTGGTATTAAAAGGTTCGCGGAGTTTCTTTCCTATTCTTCCTGAGAAACGTGTATCAGCAAGTGTCAGTTTTATTAACTTTGCAGGGATACCAAACTCAGACATGGCTTTAAATACTTTTCAACGTATAGGGGTATCGAAAGGCGGCTTTGTAGTCAATAAAATATGGTAGGTGTTGATTTGTCCTTCTAGGGTCTTTTCCAAGATTTGAAGTAGTTGAATATCTGGTGTAGGATGGATTTACCATGTCTAAAGCCGCATTGATAGGGACCAATTATCTCATTAAATTTAGATTTTAATCTTTCACACAGTACGCTCGAGAATATCTTGTATGCGATGGGGAGGAGACTTGTTCTTCTGTACTGTACCAACATTCCGTTTTTGTCCTTTCTTGTATACGGGACATAGTATGCTGAGGTTCGAAGCATTGGGTATGTATTCTTCCAGCCAGACTGCGCATACAAGCTGATGCATAATTCTTATCAGCGTGTCGCCTCCGGTCTTAAATAGTTCAGCGGGTAACCCGTCGGCTCCTGCTGACTTGTTGTTCTTCAGTCGGGTCACAGCTAATTGGATTTAAATAGTTCAGCGGGTAACTCATCGGCTCCTGTTGCCTTGTCATCGGCTCCTGTCGGGCCACAGCTACTTGGACCTCATTCTGACTAGGTGGTAAACATTCTTTACCATCATTAGGGATTGGTTCTACGGTATCCTCTTCGCCGCCATCGTCGGACACTAGCAGTTGAGTAAAAGTTATTTCTATATCCTCAGCATGTTATCTGTGCCAGTTACCAGATTTCCTTCTTTGTCTCTGCAGGAGGATGTGCCTGCACCAAAGCCATCGGTTTGACGTTTAATTCTTTGGTATAATTTCCGGACTACATTCTGACTCCTGTACATCTCAATTCGCTCACACTCACGCCTTTCTATTTTCATTTTCTTTCTGAGGAATAGACGTTTCTCCTCTCTCCTTTTCTCCCGATAACACTCCTTCATCTGACGCATTGCTACTGATTGCAGGGTTGCTCTATATGCCGCATTCTTGGCTTCAGTAGCATCTTGACACTCTTGGTCGTACAATGGGTTTCTTGGAGGAGGCTATTGGTAGCCAAGTACGGATTTCGCGGAATTTTCCATGGAGTGGGCAATAGTTTGCCACTGCGCCATTATATCATGGGAACAAGGAGTGCTTTCATCAAGGAGTTGGTTCACTCAAGTAGAGTATGCTGCTGCCATCTGTTGTGTTTGCAGCTTTTCAATGTCCAGCTTCCTTGCAGTGTCAGATCGTACTTTCCTCGGCACGTTCAATTGGATGCGAACCTTTGCTACAACAAGGTAATGACCTGAATCTATATTCGATCCACGGATCGATCACACATCTAACACGCTGAAAGAATGCCTTCCATCTATCACAACGTGATCAATTTGGTTCCTCGTGTTTTGATCGGGTGACAGCCATGTGGCTTTGTGAATATTGTTATCTTGAAATCCAGTGCTGCTTACTACCATGTTTTTTGCCGGGGCGAATTCTTTTAGCCTTAAACTATTGTCGGAAGTTATCTGATGGAGGCTAAACTTTCTTTATCATGGGCGGGTCAGCGGTTATATTCTCTTTCTAGGCGCCCATAGAAAATATTCTTGGTCTGCTCGTCCCTGTTTTCCATCGTGGCATTGGCTTGACACGCGGTTTAAAATCCGAACTTTTTCCAATGGCTCACTTGCAGCTGCATAGGGTAAGAGTTGCCTTTCATGTTTTTGTGAAGACGCAGATGTTCTATCGTCTACTCTTCCTCACGGCTTCAGCAGATATCTTTGCTTCTTCCTTTAGTCTAAAAGCATGTTTACCAATCAGATAGTGGACTGTCAAGACGTATACAACGAGTGAGACTATTGTTTAGAAGATTGATTGGCTTCCATAAACCAGGAGTTTTCGCAGCTCCAAATCCCGGACACTTACCTTACATCTTGCTAGAGGCACACCCACAGATTCCAGTTCCCCTGGAAGGTGCAATATAGTTTCCAGTCTCGCAAGCTCGTCTATTCTACAATTCCCTGGGATATCTCTGTGGCTCGGCACCCAGAACAGATGAATTTAAAACTTTTCAGCCATCTCGTTAATAGATCTGCGTCAGACCATGGCAGTTTCTGGAATTCAGAAATATGTTCTCCAGAGATTTAATGGCTGATTGGCTGTTTGAGAAGTTATTTACGTCAATTGTCTTTAAGATATTATTAAACAGTGCCAGTCTGGACCTAGTGGTAGAGTTATTTTGCAATTTTCAAAATTGCCTATAAGGAGCAGAAGCAAACTTCTCACATATCAATGAATACTCTCTGATTCAAGCTATAATAAAGGACCCCTTCTTGTAGACTTCATCATAGGGGGACTCTTGATAGCCATGATATTTTAAGTCTATTAAGCCATGTCCGTCCGTTCGTATGTCTGGCGAAATCAAGGTAGCGGTCGAACGCGCAAAGCTAGCCACTTGAAATTTTGCACATGTACCTAATATTGATTTAGGTTGTTGAGAATTGCAAATGGCCCATATCGGTTAAAATTTTAATATTGCTGCCATATAAACCGATCTCCCGATTTGACTTGCTGAGCCCTTACAAGCCGCAACTTTTCTCCGATTTGGCTGAAATTTTGCACGTAGTGTTCTGTTATGACTTACAACAACTGTGCCTAGTATGGTCTAAATCCATCTATAACCTGATATACAATAGCTCCCATTTAAGCCGATCTCTTAATTTGACTTTTTGAGCCCTTACAAGCCGCAATTTGTGTCTGATTTGGCTGAAAAATTTCACATAGTGTTCTATTCTGGCTTCCAACAACTGTGCCAAATATGGTCTAAATCGGTCCACAACCTGATATAAGTTTCATGTGAGTCGGTCTCTCGATCAGGACTTTAACAAAATTTATTTTGTATACATTTTTAACAGGATCCAAGGTGGTGGGTTCCCTAGATTCGTCCCGGCCGAACTTAACACTTTTATGCTTGTTGATTTAGATCCTGGTCCAATTATTCAATTATCTCAAATATTGTGGCTTTTTATACCCTTCACCGAAGGATGGGGGTATATTCATTTTGTCATTCCGTTTGCAACACATCGAAATATCCATTTCCGACGCTATAAAGTATATATATTCTTTATCAGCTAAAAATCTAAGACGATCTAGACATGTCCGTCCGTCTGTCTGTTGAAATCACGCTACAGTCTGTAAAAATAGAGATATTGGGCTGAAATTTTGCACAGATTCCTTTTTTTGTCCATAAACAGGTTAAGTTCGAAGATGGGCTATATCGGACTATATCTTGATATAGCCCCCATATAGACCGATCCGCCGATTTAGGGCCTTAGGCCCATAAAAGCCACATTTATTATCCGATTTTGCTGAAATTTGAGACAGTGAGTTGCGTTAGGCCCTTCGACTTCCTTCGTCAATTTGGCTCAGATCGGTACAGATTTGGATATAGCTCCCATATAGACCGATCCACCGATTTAGGGTCTAAGGCCCATAAAAGCCACATTTATTATCCGATTTCGCCGAAATTTGGGACAGTGAGTTGTGTTAGGCCTTTTAACTTCCTTCGTTAATTTGGCCCAGATCGGTTCAGATTTGAATATAGCTCCCATATAGACCGATCCTCCGATTTAGGGTCTAAGGCCCATAAAAGCCACATTTATTATCCGATTTCGCCGAAATTTGGGACAGTGAGTTGTGTTAGGCCTTTTGACATCCTCCGTCAATTTGGCTCAGATCGGTCCAGATGTGGATATAGCTGCCATATAGACCGATATGCCAATTTAGGGTCTTAGGCCCACAAAAGCCACATTTATTATTCGATTTTGATGAAATTCGGGACAGTGAATTGTGTAAGGCCCATCGACATCCTTTGTCAATTTGGCTCAGATCGGTCCAGATTTGGATATGACCGATTTCTTGATTTATGGTTTTGGACCCATAAAATACTCATTTATTGTCCAATGTCGCCAAAATGTGGGTCAGTGAGTTAAGTTAAGCCCCTTGACATACTTCTGCAATATCGCACAGATCGGTTCAGATTTGGATATAGCTGCCATATAAACCGATATCTAGGTTTTAGGTTTTGGGGCCATAAAAGACGCATTTATTGTCTGATGTCGCTGAAATTTGAGACAGTGAGTTTGGTTAGGCTCTTCGACGTCCTTCCTTAATTTTGCCCAGATCAGTCCAGATTTGAATATAGCTGCCATATTGACCGATTTCCCGATTTAAGGTTTCACGACCATAAAAGAGGCATTTATTGTCCGATTTCGCCGAAATTTGGGACAGTGCTTTATGTTAGGCTCTTCGACACTTTAATGCAACTTGGCCCAAATCGGTCCAGATTTTGATATAGCTGCCATGTAGACCGATATCTCGATTTAAAGTCTTGGCCCCATAAAAGGCGCATTTATAATCCGATTTCACTGAAATTTGACACAGTAACTTATGTTCAAATCGGTATATTTTTAGATATAGCTGGTGTACTTATTAGTATATGGTATGATATAACTGATATGGGACATAAGGTATGAAATTTTCTCCCAATTTTGATGAAAGATGGTTTACATATATACCCGAGGTGGTGGGTATCCAAAGTTCGGCCCGGCCGAACTTATGGCCTTTTTACTTGTTTTTTAACCGATTTGGCTTAAATTTGAAACAGTAAATTGTTTTATTCCTCTTAATACAGGACCCAAATATGGTTCAGATCGGACTATATTTAAATAAATCTGCCATATAGACCGATCTCCCGATTAAGGGTTTGAAGCCCATAAAAGCTTTATTTATTACCTGATTTCACTGAAATTTGAAACAGAGGGTTATCTTAAGCCTCCTGATATCCTACCTTAATATGGATCAAATCGGACTATATTTTGGTATAGCTGCCATATGGACCGATCTGAAGCCCATGAAAGCTTTATGAGTTGTGTCTGGCTCTTCAACATCCTTCGTTAATTTGGTCCAGATCGGTCCAGATATCGTTATAGCTATCATAAAACCCACATTTATTATCCTATTTTGATGAAATTTGGGAAAGTGAGTGGTGTTAGACCCTTCAACATCCTACGTTAATTTGGCCCAAATCAGTCCAGATTTGGATATAGCTGCCATATAGGCTGCCATATAGGGTTTGGGCCCATAAAAGGCGCATTTATTGTCCGATGTCGCCGAAATTTGGGACAGTGCTTTGTGTTAGGCTCTCCGACTTTTTTCTGTAACTTGGCCCAAATTGGTCCAGATTTGGATATAGCTGCAATGTAGACCGATATCTCGATTTAAAGACTTGGCCCCATAAAAGGGGCATTTATAATCCGATTTCACTGAAATTTGACACAGTGACTTATGTTAGGCTTTTCGACATCCGTGTCGTATATGTTTCAGATCGGTTTATTTTTGGATATAGCTACTGTACTTATTAGTATTTCGTCCAAATCTGACAAAACTGCTATGGGACATAAGGTATGCAATTTTCACCGAATATTGATGAAAGGTGGTTCACATATATACCCGAGGTGGTGGGTATCCAAAGTTCGGCCCGGTCGAACTTAATGCCTTTTTACTTGTTTACGCTGTTACTTAATTTTTCTTGATTTAATTTTTGGATCTTTTCTGTTTAACTGTCAGCATAGCTTTGCTAAGCTCGTAACAGAGTGCTGCCTATTGAATGGGTTAGTGCCTCTACCAGTTAGGTTAACTTTATCTTCACGGACATGGCTGAGATAGGTCTAGGTTGGGATATAGAAGCCAAGAGATCAGTCTTTCTCTTGATTTAGGGTCTTGGGAACATAAAAGGGCGAATGTTCCGTCCGATTTCGCAAGAATTTGAGACATCTTATATACAAAAGTCAATTTGTATCTAATTTTCGGATGGGGTAGCTAGGGGGCCGCCCCACCCTAAAACCTACCAAACATATATTTACACCAATCACGACAATATGGGACTCAAATGAAAGGTATTTAGGGTAAGAAAACGTATCTGATATCCAATTGTCGGAACCACCCAAAGCCCCAAAACACCCCTAAATCGGACGTATTTACCGACTATAGCAATATGGGACTCAAATTGAAGGTATTTACGAGTAGAATACCAATCTGATATCCAAATGTGGAACACCCCCAAACAGGACTTATTTACTGACCATGGTAATATAGGGCTTACATAAAAGGTATTTGAGTGTAGAATTCGAATCTGATATCCAAATATGAGACCAAGTGTTTGGGGGCCGCCTCTCCCGAAAAACCTCCCCCAATGGGGACAAATTTACGACCATAGCAATATGGGGCTCAAATGAAAGGTCTTTGGAAGTAAAGCACGAATCTGATATCAACATTCGGGAAAAGTGTTTATGGGGCCACACCACCCCTCCAACGCCACCCAGCTAGGAAGTATTTGCTGACTATTGCATTATGAGGCTCAAATAAGAGGGTTTTTAGAGCAGATCACGAATTCGATATAAATTTGCCAGGTCAACTCACTGAGTGCCCGCCTATCCCTCAAAATACCCCCCAAGCCGGTCATGTTTGCCGACTATGGAAATAAGGGGCGCAAATTAAAGGTATGTGGGAGTAGCCCACGTATCTGATACCAACATTAGGGGCCAACTGTCTAGCGGACGTCCCACCACCATAAACACCCCCAAATAGGAAGTATTTGCTCACCAAGACAATTTGGGTCTTAAAGAGAGTGGAACTAAATATTCATAGTTTTTAGGGCCAATACCACAAACCGGACATATTTGCTGACTTTTGCAATAAGGAGTTTCAATGAGATTAGAAAACGAATTTGATATCCAATTTTGAGGGCAATGGCAATATAGGGTACAAATAAATGATATATAGATGTATGAGAATAGAGCACGTTGGTGATATATATCCAGGGCTTAGTGGTGGGGGACCACCCCACTTCCCAAAACAAACCTAAATCGGGCATATTTACCGACCATGACAATGTGGGGCTTAAATGAAAGGTATTGGGGGTACCCACTTTCGGGACCAATTTTCTGGGGGTCTACCCCTTTCCCAAAATACCCCACAATCAGCAATTTTTTACTGACCATCGCAATATCGGGCTCAAATAAAGGTATTTGGAAGTAGAATACGAATTTGATATCCAAATCTAGGACCATGTATTTAGGGCAAAACACCCCCGAAGGGAAAAATTTTTTCGGCCATGCCAATATGTGGCTCAAATGAAAGGTATTTGAGATTAGAAAACGAATTTGAAAACTTATTTTGGGGCCATGTGTTTGGGGGAAGTCTCATTCTGTAAACTCCTCTTCAGCCAATGGCAATATGGGGTTTAAATAAATGGTATTTGAGACAAGAGCACGATGCTGATAATTTTTCAGGGCCAAGCATCTGGGGGACCACCTCTCCCCCGAAACTTAAATTCGTAGACCAATAAAGATCATATGGTATTCACATAAAGGCACTTATATTGTTAAACTGTTAGTCAAGCGATATACTATTTTCGTAGCATGGTATTTCATTAAAAGCTCTTTAATTGTCGAATATAAATATTCCATGGAAAATTTTGTTCCATATAAAGTAAAAGAAGGCGCAGCGGAGCGGGCCCGGGTCAGCTAGTTAAATTATATAAGGCACCTCAACATCCTTGTTTAGTGTGGCCTTGATCGGTCTTGATTTGGATTTTAATGGCACTTAGACCGATCTCTCGATTTAAGGTATTGGGCCCATAATAGGTGCATTTTTTAATCAACCTCTGCTCAATACAGCCCAGATCGGTCCAGTTTTGGACATAGCTGCCTCATATACCGACATTGCTGCCTCATATAAGGTTTAAGGCCCATAAAAGTTGAATTTATTATCCGAGGGTCCTAGCATTAGGACCCTCAACATTTGTATCGAGTATGGTCTATATTTCGATATAACTACCATATGGACCGATCTGTCAATTAAAGGACTTGGTCCCACAAAACTCACGTACACTTTCCATTTACTACTTCTTCTTGGGGAAGAGACGTTTTTCCTCCCTCCTTATCTCCCGATACCTCTGCTTAAACTGACGCTTTGCTACTGCCTGTCCTTAAATGCCGCATTCTTGGCTTCAGTAGCTTTTTATGTTTTGGTTCGAAAAAAAAATGTTTGGAATAGCCCATACCCATTTTTAAGTCTACATATGAATATGTAAAATGTGTGTGGAGTTTTCTTTTTCATCCATTCTTGTGTTGGTTTTAATGAAATTATGAAATTGTTTTACAATTTGCAAACATATTGCCGAAATGTAAATACATACGCATAAGGGTATATATTCTAACCTACGAAACCTATACATATGAGAATATGAGTGGATGGGTTTTTATATGTACATACTCGTATAAACGCTTTTACCCCGCCTGCTATTCGCAATCACTTTTAGTGGCAATAATATGTAATTCTCACACCATGGCAATTTTTGTGGCGTCTTAAGCGCTAATTTAGCAGCAAATTGTATTGATGTGATGAACCCGCCAAACACACTCACTGCTAGATGGCAACAAGCAAGTAAATACGCACGAACGTATGTCAGGAGCACACAAAATTAGTTAAGAATGCCACAAAGGAGTCATTTGTGTGAGTGAACCGAGTGACGATGCTGCGACTGATGCAATTTCCCCAACGCGTTGTCTGATCTTCTTTCTTTGTGGTTACCTTTAAAAAAGGACTTGAATTTTCACTTTTCGTGGAAAACATGAATTTGAAAGAGTTACACCAGCCGTAACAACAAAAGCGTTATTTACTTTAGCATGCTTAATGGAGATAACATGAAATGCTTAAAGTAACAAGCTTTTGATGGTGAACAATGTTATTTTCAGGGGGAAAAAACGGACAGAGTCTGCAAGAAGTTTACTTTTTATTCCCACCACCATAAGATGGGCGGTTAACTAATCTGGTCATTCCGTGTGCAACACTTTAATCTGCGACCTTACAAAGGAAAGGACCTGGATTGTCTTGAAAATCGGATTAGATCTAGCCAAAATGGTTCAGATTAGTTTTTGCCTCCCTTATTAGATAGTCCTTCGACATAGTACTCGATTTGACATCTTGGACCCGTAGAATCCGGAATTGTTTCCGATTTGGCTGAAATATTGTACATTGTGTTGGGTCCGGGCCCGGCCGATACAGGCTAACTATGAGCACCGCACAGACTGGAACTTTGAGTTCCGACTTGTGTGGTGTCCATCGTTATTACGGGAAGCTTAGCTGAAAGCTACCGGTCGCGTCCGTAGGTTGCGGATGGTGGAAAGCTCAATTTTTATGCGGAGTAGCTGCAAATGCGGACGCGGGCAGTCAGCGATTTTCGAGAGGAGAGTCTCCGTGAGAAGTCAGGTGGCAGTGGCTCTTAATTAAATACTAAGTGCCAATGATACTCGAGATGACAAGGCGAGTTATTGGCGCCTTCAAATAACCAATGGCCAACATCAGCGTAATTTCCCAGGTTAGGGGCGGCTGGCGTCGGATCTTGGAGAAAGCGGCTCGCCACAACGAGGAATAAGTGTGCAATCCCACAAAACCCATGCGGTTGGAGCGCTAGGCCAGTAACCCGCCCCCCAGAAAACTGAGAACTACTATGAGAAACAAAGGAATTGTAACAAGTAAAAGCGTGCTAAGTTCGGCCGGGCCGAATCTTATATACCCTCCACCATGGATCGCATTTGTCGAGTCTTTTCCCGGCATCTCTTCTTAGGCAAAAAAAAAGGATATAAGAAAAGATATGCTCTGCTATTAGAGCGATATCAAGATAAGGTCTGGTTTGGACCACAATAAAATTATATGTTGGAGACCTGTGTAAAATGTCAGCCAATTCGAATAAGAATTGCGCTCTTTGTGGGCTCAAAAAGTAAAATAGAGAGATCGATTTATATGGGAGCTGTATCGGCCTATGGACCGATTCAGACCATAACAAACACGTATGTTGATGGTCATGAAAGAATCCGTCGTACAAAATTTCAGGCAAATCGGATAATAATTGCGACCTCTAGAGGCTCAAGAAGTCAAGATCCCAGATCGGTTTATATGGCAGCTATATCAGGTTATGAACCGACTTGTACTTTATTTGACACAGTTGTTGAAAGTAACAATAAAAAACGTCTTGCGAAATTTCAGCCAAATCGGAAAGAAATTGCGACCTCTAGAAGCTCAAGAAGTCAAGTCCCAAGATCTGTTTATATGACAGCTATATCAGGTTATGAACTGATTCGAACCATATTTGGCACAGTTGTTGGATATCATAACAGAATACTACGAGCCAAAATTCATTCAAATTGGATAAGAATTGCGCCCTCTAGAGGCTCTAGAAGTCAAGACCCAAGATCGGTTTATATGGCAGCTATATCAGGTTATGGACGGATTTGAACCATACTTGGCACAGTTGTTGGATATCATAACAAAACACGTCGTGCGAAATTTCATTCCAATCGGATAAGAATTGCGCACTCTAGAGGCTCAAGAAGTCAAGACACAAGATCGTTTTATATGGCAGCTATATCAAAACATGGACCGATATGGCCCATTTACAATACCAACCGACCTACACTAATAAGAAGAATTGTTGCAAAATTTGAAGCGGCTAGCTTTACTCCTTCGGAAGTTAGCTTGCTTTCGACAGACAGACGGACGGTCGGACGGACAGACAGACGGACGGACGGACATGGCTAGATCGACATAAAATTTCACGACGATCAAGAATATATATACTTTATGGGGTCTCAGACAAATATTTCGAGTAGTTACAATCAGAATGACGAAATTAGTATACCCCCCATCTTATGGTGGAGGGTATAAAAACGAACGAACGAAGATGGAAGGCATTCATCCAGCGTATTAGATGTACGATCGATCCGTGGAGCGAATATAGATTCGGATCACTACCTTGTTGCAGCAAAGGTTCGCACCCGTTTGAACATGACGAGGAAAGTACGATCTGACTCTGCAAGAAAGCTGGACATTGAAAAGCTGCAAACACAAAAGATGGCAGCGGCATAATCCACTCGACTGACCCAACTGCTTGATGAAAGCACTCTTTGTTCCGATGATATAATGGCGCATTGGCAAAGTATTGTCCACTCCATGGAAAATGTTGCGAAATCCGTACTTGGCTACCAAAAGCCTTCTCCAAGAAACCCATGGTATGACCAAGAGTGTCAAGATGCTACTGAAGCCAAGAATGCGGCATATAGAGCAACCCTGCAATCAGTAGCAACGCGTCAGATGAAGGAGTGTTATCGGGAGAAAAGAAGAGAGGAGAAACGTCTATTCCGCAGAAAGAAAAAGGAAATAGAAAAACGTGAGTGTAATCGAATTGAGATGTACAGGAGTCAGAATGAAGTCCGGAAATTCTATCAAAGAATTAAACATCAAACCGATGGCTTTGGTGCAGGCACATCCTCCTGTAGAGACAAAGAAGGAAATCTGGTAACTGACTCAGATATCATGCTTAGGATATGGAAAGAACATTTTACCCAACCGGTAGTGTCCGACGTTGGCGGCGAAAAGGATACCGCAGAACCAATCCCTGATGATGGTATAGAATGTTTACCTCCTAGTCAGAATGAGGTCCAAGTAGCAGTGAACCGACTAAAGAACAACAAGGCAGCAGGGGCCGACGGGTTACCCGCTGAACTATTTAAGACCGGAGGCGACACGCTTATAAGGCATATGCATCAGCTTATCTGCGCAATCTGGCTGGAAGAATGCATACCCGATGATTGGTACTTCAGCATACTATATCTCGTACATAAGAGAGGAGACAAGACGGAATGTGCAACTACAGAGGAATACGTCTCCTCCCTCCCCATCGCATACAAGATACTCTCGAGCGTACTGTGTGAAAGATTAAAACCCAAAGTCAATGAGATATTTGGGCTTTATCAATGCGGCTTTAGACCTGGTAAATCCACCCTAGACCAGATATTCACACTGCGCCAAATCCTGGAAAAGACCCAAGAAGGACAAATCAACACCTACCATCTCTTTGTTGATTACAAAGCCGCCTTCGACACTCCTTTACGTTCAAAGTTATTTCCAGCTATGTTTGAGTGTGGTATCCCTGCAAAATTAATAAGACTCTGCAGAATGGCACTTGCTGATACGCGTTCCTCAGTAATAGTGTGAAAGTATCTCTCCGATCCATTTAATACCAAACGAGGTTTCAGACAAATAGACAGCCTATCGTGTAGTAGTAACTGTAGCCTTTGAAAGAATCGAATGAGAATCAGTGAAAATGGGTCTGGCAGTAAATGGAGATAAGACAAAATGGATGGTTTTGACTCCCAAAAAGCCTTGCACAAACGAGCAGATAAAGAAAATGGAGAATGTTGGGAACCACAACTTTGAGATAGTCAGTAACTTTATCTACCTCGGCACCGTCGTAACCGAAACGAATGACACCAGTTTTGAAATAAAGCGAAGAATAATACTGGCAAACAGATGCTACTTTGGACTAAGTAAGCAGTTTAGAAACAAGGCCACCTTCTCGACAGACGAAGATTACTCTATACAAGGCACTGATACTACCCGTGCTGTTATATGGTTCTGAAGCATGGGTTCATGTGAAAGCAGATGAGGCAGTGCTTGGAGTGTTTGAGAGAAAGATTCTTCGTAAAATATATGGACCAGTTTGCGTTAATGGAGAATATAGGCGACGTATGAACCACGAGCTGTATGAGCTGTACGACGACGATAGCATAGTTACACGCATCAAAATGCAACGGCTGCGTTGGCTAGGTCATGTTGTCAGAATGGATGAAGAAGCTCCAGCAAAGAAGTCTTTTGAAGGCAAACACGGTGGTACACGCAAACCGGGAATACCAAAAGCCCGATGGAAAGATCAAGTGATGGGAGACACATCGAAACTTGGTGTCAGGGAGTTTAGAATGATCGCAGAAGATAGAGGCGCTTGGAACGCTATTCTACGTTCGGCTAGTGGAACAAATATTCTGTCAGAGCCAATTAAAGTAAAGTAAAGTGTTCCGGTAAGACAAAACCAAAAACCGTGCAAAATACGGTTTAAAACAGTCTATAACCTAAGATAGGTACAAAACCAGTAAGGAAGGGCAAAGTCGATCGGTGCTGACCGTATAATACCCTTCACCTACCTTATAGGTATAATGTGGGAGCTATTTCCAATTTTGATGGACCTCGCCGAGGAAATATGTTCGAACTGTAGTAACTGCGATTCACAAATGACAACATTATTGCAAATTACTAAAAATTTGACGAACATACATATGGGAGCTTCATCTAAATCTGAACCGATTTCGTGCAAACTTCTCATATAATGTGGTACTCGTCGAGAAAAGCGTTGTGCAAAGTTTTGGCAAGATTGATCACAAAATGAGCTTGCAGTGGCTCTAAAAGTGAAAATCGGGCGACATACATATATGATAGCTATATCATATCATATATATACATTTCGAATCGAACACTGATTTTGGTAATAAAATTCAATGATTTGCAAGCGTTGCTCGTTAGTAAGTCTATTCATGATGAAATGTCAAAGCATACTGAGCATCATTCTCTTTGACACCATGTCTGAAATCCCACGTGATCTGTCAAATACTAATGCATGAAAATCCTAACCTTAAAAAAATCACCCTTTATATGGGAACTATATCAAAATCTTTACTGATTTTTTCAATAGACTTCGTATCTAGGCTGAAAAACATGCCTGTACCAAATTTGAAGACGATCGCATGAAAATTGCGACCTGTAGTTTGTACACAAATTAACATGGACAGACGGACGGACATAGCTAAATCGAATCAGAAAGTGATTCTAAGTCGATCGGTATACTTATCAATGGGACTATCTCTCTTCTTTTCGGGTGTTACAAATAAATGCACTAAATTATAATGCCCTGTACCACAGTAGTGGTGTAGGTTATAATAAACTCGAGTTGTTGTTGTAACCACATTTTTATGTGGAGTTGGCAATTCTCGTCAAGCTCCTCTAGGTGAGCAAGCTCGTTGCGGTCTAAAGGAGCGATCGCCGCGGGAACAAGGTGGCCATTGGTTACTTAAAGGCGCCAATAAATCGCCTTGTCATACCGAGCATCATAGGCACTCAGTATTTGTGCAAGAGCCGGTGCCACCCGATCTCTCGCTGAGACTCTCCGCTCGATACTGCTGATTGTCCGCGACTGTCGTTGCAGCTATTCTTCTATCAGGAACCTGTGGACGGACCCGGTAGCTCTCAGCTAAGCTTCTCGCTACAGCAATGAACACCACACAGATCGGACCTCAATTTTCTAGGATGTGTGGTGCTCGAAGCTATCCCGTGCCGGGAATACCCGAGTAGACTTCTACAGCTCTACGGTTCTGATTGGTTTTAACTTGGCTAAATCCGGGCTTACCTTGGTCTTTCTTCATCTCAAATGTAGATATTAACCTTCCCATGGTGTCACCTAGTTTCAAATTTCAGCGAAATTGGGTAATAAATAAAGCTTTCATGGGCTTCAGACCCTTTATCCGGAGATCAGTCTTTAGGGCACCTATATCTATATATAGTCCGATCTAAACCATATTTGGGTCAGATGTCGGGAGGTCTAAAATTATTCACTGTTTCATATTTAAGCGAAATCGGATAAAAAATTATAGCATTTATGGACATTAAATCCTTTATCGGCAGATCGGTCTATTTGGCAGCTATATCTACAGGGTGGCTGATGAAAGCCGCTACCAAAAAAAAATGTAATAACTTTTTTTCTATTTAATAATAATAATTTAATAATTAATTTAATTAATTAATTAATTAATTTAATTAATAATAATTTAATAATTAATTTAATAATTTAATTTAACATGAATAAAAGAAAAATGTATTCCATACACCGAAAAAAAAATGTAGCAATATTCATCATTGTAGCAATATTCATCAGCCACCCTGTATATGTGGTCCGATCGAAACCATTTTTAGGTGATATGTTGGAAGACTTTTCAAATTTCAGCGAAATCGGGTCATAAATAAAGCTTTTATGGGCATCAGACCCTAGCTAAAATGTGCCACAAGTTCACCCGCTGACCTATTATGGTGGTGTATATTCAGAATTCAGAAAATGTATGGACAATGTTTAGCGAGGAAACACTAAAACTACTCGTTGTTACACATTTCCCGGGAATTCTCCAACGGACACCGTGGCGCCAGAAGAGGTTGTCACGGGTATGCATTCGTCGGAGGTTATTCGGAAAATTGTATCTGAGTCGAAAATCCTTTGGGCGAAGCTTTCTCTTCGGTCATGTGTTATCCTTGATACAATGTCCGATGTTCCCGGCAGTGTGGATTGCACCCTACCTGAGCCGCTTTTTGATTAAAAGTTCTGTACCTCTATTCATGATAGAACCGATTGGAACTACTATATCCCTGGTAATAGAAGTTACATAGACTTCTATATGGATGGTTCCAAACTAGATGATCATGGTGTACTCCAAAGATATAGAACAGTCCAATCGAAAATGTTAACCGACCACTGCAGTGTGTATCAAGCGGAGATAATTGCAATTAAGGAAGTTGTGGAATGGCTAAGATATAATGTCATAACGCGATTGTCATAAATATATTCTCAGACAGCCAGGCAGCCATTAAATTCCTGGGGAACGTATTTCTGAAAACAAAAACCCCCCTCAACTCTCACAGATTTCTCAACGAGATGGCTGCACAGTTCAAAATTCACTTATTCTGGGGGCCGGGCCACAGAGATATCCCAGGAAATTCTAAATCGGGCGAGCTTGCGAGACTACGAACTTCCTTATACATTCCAGGGAAACCAGTTTCCCTGTGGATATGCCTCTAGTGACATGTAAGCTAAGTTTTCCGGACCAGGCCCGAGGGACAAAGAATGATAGATGGTTACATTCCAAAACTATGTTTCCTAATCTAGACTTGAAGAGGTCTACCGTTTTGCTGTCATTGGCTAGATGTTTCAGCCATTGTGTACGTCATGACAGGTCACTGTCTTTCTGTGTGTGTGTGTCCCGCACTAGCAGTCAGATGGAGTTTCACTTCAGGTTCTCATTTCTTTGAGAACCTGTCTGATTTAGCGAATATGAACATTCGCAAGTTATTGGGCTTTTTAAAGCGATCTGGATGGTTCAACGGTAGGAACTAGAAGACATCTTCTTTCTTCTGTTCCTGTGATATCACAATGGACGAAAACGTCTAAGTGAGTCTGATGGCAGACAGCCACTTAAACCTAACCTAATCTAACCTTGCGGATGTGAACATTCGCAAGTTGATGGGCTTTTTAAAGCGATCTGGATGATTCAACGGTAGTAATTAGATGACATCCTCCTTCTTCTATTCCTCTGGTATCTGGTATGGGCAAAGAAAAATCTCCGATCATTGAGCAGGTCGCGAAAGAGAAACAGACAAAAATGGTAAAATTTAAATATGTTCGCCCCAACAGGGAAAAAACTTGAAAATTTAAGATTCGGCAGAGCACGGCCGAGATTCGAACCAGAGTACACTGAGCAACAGCGAGAGCCGGTGCCGTTGCCTAGCGTTGGGAGCCATCATTACAACTCCAAACAGATGCACAGAATTATGTGTATTCCATGGGAGTAGTGTAATTTGTGTAGACAAGAAATCTGTCATTACACAGAAACACATTGGGAAAAGTATATCTAATAGACAGGTGTGTGTTGCCATCTCTGGCTTTACGTTTCATTGAGCTCCTCTCGAAAGAGAAACTAACAAAATTGTAAAATTTAATGATCTTCGTCCTAACAGGCAAAAAACTTGAAAAGGAGAAACAAAAACACTTCACTCAAAATTTTAGCCAAATTGGATAATAATTGCGCTCTCTAGCAGTGCAAGCAGTCAATATCCGATGTCAGTTTATATTAAAGCTCTATCAGATTTTGAACCGAATTGGAAATACTTGGCCCTCTAGAATCTCCAGAAGTCGATCCAGAATCGATTTGTATTGCAGCTATATCAAAACATGAACCGATATAGCCCATTTACAATCCCAAATGATCTACACTAATAGGAAGAATGCGTGCAAAATTTCAAGCATGGCAAAATTGATTTAGAATGTCAATACGATCAAGAATATATACTTTTATACATATGTTTATACCCTCCACCATTGGATGGGGTGTATACTAATTTCGTCATTCTGTTTGTAACTACTCGAAATATTCGTCTGAGACCCCACAAAGTATATATATTCTTGATCGTCGCGACATTTCATATCGATCTAGCCATGTCCGTCCGTCTGTCCGTCCGTCCGTCCGTCTGTCTGTCGAAAGCACGCTAACTTCCGAAGGAGAGAAGCTAGCCGCTTGAAATTTTGCACAAATACTTCTTATTAGTGTAGGTCGGTTGGTATTGTAAATGGGCATATCGGTCCATGTTTTGATATATCTGCCATATAAAACGATCTTGGGTCTTGACTTCTTGAGCCTCTAGAGTGCGCAATTCTTATCCGATTGGAATGAAATTTTGCACGACGTGTTTTGTTATGATATCCAACAACTGTGCTAAGTATGGTTCAAATCAGTCCAAAACCTGATATAGCTGCCATATAAACCGATCTTGGGTCTTGACTTCTTGAGCCTCTAGAGTGCGCAATTCTTATCCGATTTGGCTGACATTTTGCAAGACGTATTTTATTCTTACTTTCACCAACTGTGTCAAATATGGTTCAAATCGGTTCAGAACCTGATATAGCTGTCATATAAACCGATCTGGGATCTTGACTTCTTGAGCCTCTAGAGGTCGCAATTATTATCCGATTTGCCTGAAATTTTGAATTTGGAAATTTCGAATCCTCTCATGACCATCAACATACGTGTTTATTACGATCTAAATCGGTCTATAGCCCAATACAGCTCCCATATAAATCGATCTCTCTATTTTACTTCTTGAGCCCACAAAGGGCGCAATTCTTATTTGAATTGGCTGACATTTTACACAGGTCTCCAACATGTAATAATATAATAATAGCAGAGCAAATCTTTTCTTATATCCTTTTTTGCCTAAGAAGAGATGCCGGGAAAAGAACTTGACAAATGCGATCCATGGTGGAGGGTATATAAGATTCGGCCCTGCCGAACTTTGCACGCTTTTACTTGTTTTATATACTTTTTATACACACCACGGAAGTATGGTTGTATATTCATATTGTCATTCCGTTTGCATTACATTGAAATATCCTTCTCCGACCCTAGAAAGCATATATATTCTTGATCAGTATAAAAATCTAAGACGATCTTGCCATGTCCGATCGTCTGTCTGTCTGTCGGTTGAAATCACGCTACAGTCTTTAAAAATAGAGCTATTGAGCTGAAACTTTGCACAGATCCTGTTTTTGTCCATATATCGGATTATATCTTGATATGTAGACCGATCCGCCGATTTAGGGTCTTAGGCCCATAAAAGCCACATTTATTATCCAAATTTGTTGAAACTTTTGACAGTGAGATATGGTAGTCTCTTCGACACCCTTCTTTAATTTGGGCTAGATCAGTTCAGGATATAGCTGCCATATAGACCGATCTTTCGATTTAAGGTTTTGGGTCCATAAAATTTATTGTCCGATCTCGCTGAAATTTGAGGCCGTGAGTTATGTTGCACACTTCGACATTCTTCTTCAATTTGGCCCAGATCGGTTCAGATCTGGATATAGACCGATATCTAGATTTAAGGTTTTGGACCCATAAAACCCAAATGTATTGTCCGATTTTTCCAAAATTTGGGACAGTGTGTTAAGTTAGGCCCCACAACATCTTCCTGGAATATGGCACAGATCGGTCCAGATTTGAATATATTGGGTTGCCCAAAAAGTAATCGCGGATTTTTCATATAGTCGGCGTTGACAAATTTTTTCACAGCTTGTGACTCTGTAATTGCATTCTTTCTTCTGTCAGTTATCAGCTGTAACTTTTAGCTTGCTTTAGAAAAAAGTGTAAAAAAGTATATTTGATTAAAGTTCATTCTAAGTTTTATAAAAAATGCATTTAGTTTCTTATAAAAAATCCGCAATTACTTTTTGGGCAACCCAATATTTGCCATATAGACCGTTCTCTCGATTTAAGATCTTGGGCCCCTAAAAGGCGCATTTACTATCCGATTTCTCCGAAATTTGTGACAGTGAGTTGTGTTAGGCCTTTCAACATTCTTCTTCTTTAATTTGGCTTAGATCGATTTGGATATAGCTGCCATACCGACATCTTGATTTAAGGTTTTGGGCCCATAAAAGGCGCATTTATTGTTCGATTTCTCCGAAACTTGGGACAGTGAGTTTTATTAGGCCCTTCGAAATCGAAGACCAATAGTTTGTTCAACAAAATTGAAAAGTAACATACTTATTAGACCTCTCAATATCCGTGTCGAACTTGGTCCAAATCGGACCATATTTCGATAAAGCTGCTATGGGTTATAAATTATGCATTTTTCACCTGATTATGACAAAGGGTGGTTTTCATATTGGATTACATATTGGACCGGCCGAAATTGGATTGGTCTCAAATCAATATCTCGATGTGTTACAAACGGAATTACGAAATCAGTATACACGATATTAGTATAAACGAAATTATTATACCCGAAATTAGTGTCCTATGGAGGAGGGTAAAGAAACGAAAATGTAAAAAAACGGATCCCCTTTGTTGACGTAAACCGCAAACGTTTAAAGGACAATGATTTACGTATCTGCACTTGGAATGCGCCTTCACTCTTTAAAGTGAAGGCGCAGTATATGCTCTTGCTGATGATGTATTAGAGAAATACAGGGCGGACATTACCGCGATAAAGGAATTGGGATGTCTCAGGAAGAGCTCCACAATACCACCGAGAGGTATTGTATATGTATATGTATTATAGCTGCCATGAAACGAGGTATAAATTTAGCTGTGGAGGATTGTTGGATATTAAAACACATTGTCTGCAGCTATACTCCCGTGGATGAGAGGCTAGCCACAATCTGCATATCCGCATTTAAAATCTTCAAAATCAGCCTTATTTGCTCCCATGCCCCGACACAAAACAAGGACGAATAAACTAAGGATATTTTCCACGAGCGGCCAGAAACAGGATATGACGGCTGTTTCGCCCATGATATTTAAATAGTTCTGGGAGATTTTAATGCGAAATAGTCCCACCAGTCTGAAAATTTAGCCTACATGAGGAAAATTCCGATAGTGGATTGAGACTAGCAGACTTCGCCGCGCCAAAGAACATGGTAGTTCGCAGCACCAGATTCCAACATGGAAGGATTGACATGGCTCTCACCCAATCAAATCACCAGAAACCCAAAAGATCATGTTGATGATAAATGGAAAGCATTCAACCAGCCTGTTAGATATATGATCGATCTGTGGGGCGAACATCGATTCTGATACCTTGTTGCAGCAAAGTTTGCACTCGTCTAACTGTGACGAGAAACGTACGATCTGACATTGTATGGAAGCTGGCCATGGGGAAGCTGCAGGTGGCAACGGCATACTCTAAAGTCAAATCATTGTTTACTCCATTCAAAGAGCCACAACATCTGTGCTTGGGTACCAAAAGCCTCCCCCAAGGAACCAATGATACGAACAGGAGTGCCAAAAAGCCACTGAGATGTTCAGGAGCCAGAATAATATGTCCCAAGAAGCCTAAATTGTTGACTTTTGCCATGTACTGTACGTACAGAATTTCAGCCCACCTACTGAGTTAACTTTTTTTTTTTTTTTAATTTTTAGTAAAATCTATGGTGATGGGTTCCTAAGGATCGGCCCAGCCTAGATTAGCACATTTTTGCTTGTTTGAAATTATGGAATTCCCGATCCTGATTCAAGATCATCAAATTTGCTGTTTTTGCAAAAATTAACTCGCTTTAAAGGCATCTTAAGAGGTAAATGTTAATGCAAAAATGCAATTTTCCAAGATTCAATATGCTCCAAAATTCACCTCCTCTACAAAATAAATATTAGCGATAAAAGTTTAATTGACAAAAAATAACTGAAATAAAATATAACTTTTGAAGTTTCACAGCCGTCATACCTATAACCAACTCAAATCGAAGAAAACTTCTTCAAAAACTTTCTTAACAAGTCAAAATGTTCTTCAACGTTTTTTTTCTTCTTGAGGGCAATTTAGCGATGAGAGTTTAAACTGTATGCCATGGCATTGCAATTCCTTCCCCATTATAAATGAAGAAATGTTGAAGAAACTTAAAGCAAATACCAATCAAGAAGCCAATACTCAGTAAGGCGAACACAAGTGCCACTAAACGTTGGCCTTCATTGAGAGAGTTTTTTAACGGAGGCATTCGTTAACGTCGAGAACCTGTCCCCCTTATAACTACCACCCACAACATACATTTGTCAAGTTCGGTTCAGGGGTTTCTTATGAAAATCAAACAAATAATGTTTGAGACGTGGAAATATTGTAAAAGGATTGGAATAAATAGAAATTTTTATAACATAAATGTGATTCTTTTTACAGCCACCACCGAAGGATGGGGGTATATTCATTTTGTCATTCCGTTTGCAACACATCGAAATATCCATGTCCACACTATAAAGTTTATATATTCTTGATCGTCGTAAAAACCTAAGGCCAGTTAAGCACGTCCGTCCATATCTATCCGTAGATCTGTCAATGTGGCAAGGAAAAAGGCTTTAAGTTCGGCCGGGCCGAACTTTAGATACCCACCAGCTCGGGTATATGTGTAAACCACCTTTCGTCATATTCCGGTAAAGAATTCATAATTTATGCCAGACATTGATTGGTCTTATAAGTTCAAGTCATTGTCCAATTTTGTAGAACAAAATATTGGTCTCTTTGGTAGCTATATCCAAAAAAAGTCCGATCTGAACCATAAAAGACAAGAATGTAGAAAAGTCTAACATAAGTTACTGTGGCAGTTTCAGGGAAATCGGATTATAAATGTGCCTTTTATGGGGCCAAGACCTTAAATCGAGAGAGCCGTCTATATGGCAGCTATATCAAAATTTGAACCGATTTGGTCCACATTGAAGAAGGATGTCGAAAGCCCTAACATAACTCACTGTCCACAATCTCGGCGACCCCGGACATTAAATGCGTTTTATATGGGCCCAAGACCTTAAAGCGAGAGATCGGTCTATATGGCAGCTATATTCAAATCTGGACCGATCTGGACCAAATTGAAGAACCATGTGGAAAGGCATAACATAACTCAATATCGCAAAATTCGGTGAAATCGGATATTAAATACTCCCTTTTATAGGTCCAAGACCATTAATCGAGAGATCGGTCTATATGGCAGATAAATCCAAATCTGAACCGATCTGGGCCAAGTTCCAGAAGGATGTTGAGGTACCTAACATAACTCACTAAATAAATGCTCTTTTACGGGCTCAAAACCAGAAATCAAGAGATCGGTCTATATGACAGCAATATTCAAATCTGGACCGATCTGAACCAAATTGGAGAAGGGTATCGAAGGTCGTAACATAACTCATTGCCTAGACTTTCCAAATCTGAACCGATCTAAGCCAAAATAAGAAAGGATGTCGACTGGGCCAAATTTCAGCAAAATCGGATAATTAGTGTGGCTTTTATGGGCCTAAGACCCTGAATCGGTAGATCGGTCTATATGGGAGCTATATCCAAATCTGGACCGATGTGGGCCAAATTGAAGAAGGATGTCGAAGAGCCTAGCTCTACTCACTGTCCCAAATTTCAGCAAAATCGGATAATAAATGTGGCTTTTATGCGCTAAGACCTTAAATCGGCCGATCGGTCTATATGAGGGCTATATTAAGATATAGTCCGATGTAGCCCATCTTCGAACTTAACCTGCTTATGGACAACAAGTAAAAAGGCATTAAGTTCGGCCGGGCCGAACTTTGGATACCCACCACCTCGGGTATATCTGTAAACCACCTTGCATTAAAATTCGGTGAAAATTTCATACCTTTATCCCATATCAGTTGTATCAAAATAAATTTCGATTTGGACCAAATACTAATAAGTACAGTAGCTATATCTAAAAATAAACCGAACTGAACCATATACGACACGGATGTATAAAAGCCTAACATAAGTCAGTGTGTTTTGATACAGAAATCGGATTTTAAATGCGCCTTTTATGGGGCCAAGACTTTAAATCGAGTTATCGGTCTACAGGGCAGCTATATCCAAATCTGGACCGATTTGGGCCAAGTTACATAAAAATGTCGAAGAGCCTAACACAAAACACTGTCCCAAATTTCGGCGAAATCGGACAAAAAATGCCTCTTTTATGGGCCCTAAACCTTAAATCGAGAGATCCGTCTATATGGCAGCTATATTCAAATTTGGGCCGATCTGAGCAAAAATGAAGAAGGACGTCGAAGAGCCTATCTGAACTCACTGTCTCAAATTTCAGCGACATCGGACAATAAATGCGTCTTTTATGGCCCCAAACCCTAAAACCTAGATATCGGTCTATATGGCAGCTATATCCAAATCTGGACCGATCTAAGCCAAATTGGCGAAGGATGTCGAAATGCCTAAGACAATTCACTGTCCCAAATTTCAGCAAAATCGGATAATAAATGTGGCTTTTATGGGCCACAGACCCTAAATCGTCGGATCGGTCTATATGGGGGCTATATCAAGATATAGTCCGATATAGCCCATCTTCGAATTTAACCTGCTTATGGACAAAAAAAAGAATCTGTGCAAAGTTTTAGCTTAATATCTCTAATTTTTTTATACCCTCCACCATAAGATGGGGGGTATACTAATTTCGTCATTCTGATTGTAACTACTCGAAATATTCGTCTGAAACCCCATAAAGTATATATATGTTCTTGATCGTCGTGAAATTTTATGTCGATCTAGCCATGTCTGTCCGTCTGTCCGTCCGTCCGTCTGTCTGTCGAAAGCACGCTAACTTCCGAAGGAGTAAAGCTAACCGCTTGAAATTTTGCACAAATACTTCTTATTAGTGTAGGTCGGTTGGTATTGTAAATGGGTCATATCGGTCCATGTTTTGGTTAAGCTGCCATATAAACCGATCTTGGGTCTTGACTTCTTGAGCCTCTAGAGTGCGCAATTCTTATCCGATTGGGATGAAATTTTGCACGACGTGTTTTGTTATGATATCCAACAACTGTGCCAAGTATGGTTCAAATCGTTCCATAACCTGATATAGCTGCCATATAAACCGATCTTGGGTCTTGACTTCTTGAGCCTCTATAGGGCGCAATTCCTATCCGATTTGAATGAGTTTTGGCACGTAGTATTTTGTTATGATGTACAACAACTGTGCCAAATATGGTTCAAATCGGTTCATAACCTGATATAGCTGCCATATAAACCGATCTGGGATCTTGACTTCTTGAGCCTCTAGAGGTCGCAATTGTTATCCGATTTGCCTGAAATTTTGTACGACGGATTCTTTCATGACCATCAACATACGTGTTTATTATGGTCTGAATCGGTCCATAGCCGGATACAGCTCCCATATAAATCGATCTCTCTATTTTACTTCTTGAGCCCACAAAGGGCGCAATTCTTATTCGAATTGGCTGACATTTTACACAGGTCTCCAACATATAATTTAATTGTGGTCCAAACCGGACCATATCTTGATATCGCTCTAATAGCAGAGCAAATCTTTTCTTATATCCTTTTTTTTGCCTAAGAAGAGATGCCGGGAAAAGAACTCGACATATGCGATCCATGGTGGAGGGTATATAAGATTCGGCCCGGCCGAACTTAGCACGCTTTTACTTGTTTTATATCCTTTTTTTGCTTAAGAAGAGACGCCGGGAAAAGAACTCGACAAATGCGATCCATGGTGGAGGGTATATAAGATTCGGCCCGGCCGAACTTAGCACGCTTTTACTTGTAAAGACTGTAGCGTAATTTCAACAGACAGACGGATGGACATGGCTAGATCGTCTTAGATTTTTAAGCTTATCAAGAATGTATATACTTTATAGGGTCGAAAATAGATATGTCAATGTGTTGCAAACGGAATGGCAAAATTAATATAGCCCCATCCTTCGGTGGTGCGACCTCTAGAGGCTCTAAAAGTCAAGATCATAGATCGATTTATATGCCAGCTATATTTAGTTATGGACCAATTAAAACTATATTTGAGACAGTTTTTGGAAGTCATAATAAAACACTTCTTGCAAAATTTCAGCCTAATCGGATAAGAATTGCGCTCTGTAGCGGCTCAAGAAGTCAAGATTCTATACATAGCATAGTTGTTGGAAGTCATAACGTAACACCTCATGCAAAATTGCAGCCAATTCGGATAGGAATTGCGCCCGCCAGAGGCTCAAGAAGTCAAGACCCCAAATCGGTTTATATGACAGCTATACCAGTTTTTGGACCGATTTGCACCACACTCAACCCTGTTGCTGTAAATTATGACAAACCTCAGGCAAAATTTCAGCAAAATCTGAAATAAATTGCGCCCTGTAGTGACTCAAGAAGTCAAGATCCGAGGTCGGTTCATATGACAGCTATATCAAAACGTGGACCGATATGGCCCATTTACAATCCCAACTGAACTACACTAATAAGAAGTATTCGTGCAAAATTTCAAGCGTCTAGCTTTACTCCTTCGAAAGTTAGCGTGCTTTCGACATATAGACGGACGGACGGCCATGGCTACATCGACTTAAAACGACATGACGATCAAGAATGGGCTCTCAGAGTAATATTTCGAGGAGTTACAAACAGAATGACGAAATAAGTATACCCCCATCCTATGGTGGAGGTTATAAAAATAGAGATATTGAGCTGAAAGTTTGCACAGATTCTTTTATTGTCCATGAGCAGATTAAGTTCGAAGATGAGCTAAATCGGGCTATATCTTAATATAGACCGATAGGCCGATTTAAGGTTTTGGGCTCATAAAAAGCGCATTTATTTTCCGATTTTGCTGAAATTAGGAACAGTGAGTTGTGTTAGGCCTTTTGACATCTTTTTCTTCAACTTGGCTCAAATCGGGCCAAATTTGGATATAGCTGCCATATAGACCGATCTCTCGATTTAAGGTGTTGGCCCCATAAAAAGTGCATTTATTGTCCGATGTCACCGAAATTTGGGACAGTATGTTAGGTTAAGCTCCTCGACATAATTCTGCAATATGGCACAGATCGGTAAAAATTTGGATATAGCTGCCATATTGACCGATCTCTCGATTTAAAGTTTTGGGCCATAAAAAGCGCAATTATTGTCCGATGTCGCCGAAATTTGAGACAGTGAGTTATGTTAGGCTCTTCGACCTCCTTCTTCAATTTGGCCCAGATCGGTCCAGAGTTGAATATAGCTGCCATATTGACCGATATCTCGATTTAAAGTCTTGGACCCATAAAAGGTGCATTTATAATCCGATTTCATTGAAATTTGACACAGTTACTTATGATAGGCTTTTCGACATCCGAGTCCTATATTGTTCAGATCGGTTTATTTTTAGATTGTTAGACACAATTGAACAATGACTTGTACTTATTAGTATTTGGTCCAAATCGGAACGTATTTCGATATAGCTGCTATGGGGCATAAGGTATGCATTTTTCACCGGATTTTTACGAAAGGTGGTTTACATATCTACCCGATGTGGTGGGCATCCAAAGTTCGGCCCGGCTGAACTTAACGTCATTTTTCTTGTTAAGTGTGTAGCCGTCTCATTCTTTTGGCTTTTCGAATTAAAGTCTTTTATGCAGATTTTTTGACTACTTTAAATTTGCAACATCGTTGGTATGAATTGTGTTGTTTTCGTCAAAATCACAGAGTCAACATTTTGATAAATTTTCTAATATAAAACCTCATTTTCGTTGTCGCAAGGAAAAATCAATAATTTATTATGATTTATTTGTTTTTCGTTTAAGCGAAAAGAAAAACAAAATTGCTGGCAACTGGTTTGACAAAATTTTCGTTTAGAATACAAATTTGCTTAGTAATCCAACAATAACAGTGGCTTTAACGAGTTATAATAAATTACATCCGCTAATACTTACCAAATACTCTCGTTCTTCTTGTTTAAAAAAAAAGGAGGAAAAAAAACGAATCGATTTAAAATTCTGGCTAGCGTTTCTACTCTTCTCGCTATATTCGGTTGTCGCTTTTTCATGCCCAAGTCTGATTAATGATGTCGTGTAGGCGTTTGCAGGGATTCTTGGCTGACGAGGCGTTCGCGGAAGAGGTAACTTTTTTTTGTTGTTTGATTTATGTTTCTTTTAAAAATGTATGTTTCGTCATATGAATAATTTAAAGACTTATCACACATACATGCATTTCCCCGTCCACGAAGGAGGAGCGTTGGAGCAACTGCTTCCCCATGTGTCTGATGGTGGTGTCCTTGCGTTGTGAGTCTGCAAAAATTTAAAGCAAAGAAAATTCAGAAAAAACAATTCCAACAAAGTGACATTGAAGTCAACAATTTCTCACTGGAGATTTTGTGCTAAAACCCCTTTCAAGGATATTACCTCGAGTCGTGATGAGAAAGGTGTTGCAAGAAAAAAGTTTGATGCTGTTATGTTGAAAAGTTACATAAGTAACAATAAACATATCGTAAATAACAATCTATTTATCATATGAAAATTAAATTGAGCTTTGTTTGTTTGTTTATATGTCTGATCCTTATATACTCAAAAACGGCTGATCCGATATTTATGAAATTTTTACAGATTATAGATTTGGTACAAGATGTCTATCATGTTTTCCCAACCCCACCATACAAGTTGAAAGGCATTAAGTTCGGCCGGGCCGAACTTTGGATACCCACCATGGGCCTGAGACCCTAAATCGGCGGATCGGTCTATGTGGCAGCTATGTCCAAATCTGGACCGATCTGGGCCAAATTGGCGACGTTTGTCGAAGGGCCTAACTCAACTCGCTGTCTCAAATTTCCGCAAAATCGGTTAATAAATGCGCCCTTTATGGACCCAAGACCTTAAATCGGCGGATCGGTCTATATGGGGGATATATCAAGATATAGTTCGATATAGCCCATATTCGAACTTAACGTGGTTATGGACAAAAAAAAGAATCCGTGCAAAATTTCAGCTCAATATCTCTACTTTTAAAGGCTGTTGCTTGATTTCAACATACAGACGGACGGACGGACATGTCTAGATCGTCTTAGATATTTACGCTGATCAAGAATATATGACTATAGGATATAGATCGATTCACACCATATTGCACAAGTATGTTAAAGGCCAGGGGAAAAGACGTTGTGCAAAATTTGTGCTTAATCGGATGAGAATGGCGCGCTCTAGAGGCTCAAGTTTCCAGATCGGTTTATATGGGAGCTATATCAGGTTATGTACCGATTTGCGCCATACTAATCACAGTTTTTTGAATGTCATATCGAAAAACCTCATGCAAAATTTTATCTCGAATGAGAATTGCACCCTCTAGTGGCTCAAAAATTCAATATCCGAGATCGGTTTATATGGCACCTATACCAGGTTTTGGACCGATTTGGACCATACTTCGCACAAATGTTGGAAGTGATACCTAGACACCACATGCAAAAATACAGCCAATGCGCGTTCTAAAAGGAGCAATTCTTATCCGATTTGAACCTTGCATAGTTAAACCATATTCCATTTTTGTTGGAAGTGGTATCAAAACACTTCATGCAAAATTTTAGTCAAATCGGACGAGAATTTGGCCCTCCAGAGGCTCAAGAAGTCAAGACCTAAGATGGGTTTATATGGCAGCTATATCAGGTTATAAACCGATTTAAACCTTATTTGACGCAGTTGTTGAAAGTAAAAATAAAATACGTCATGCAAAATTTCAGCCAAATCGGATAAGAATTGCGCCCTCTAGATGCTCAAGAAGTCAAGTCCCCAGATCTGTTTATATGACAGCTATATCTGGTTATGAACCAATTTGAGCCATACTTGGCACAGCTGTTGGATATCATAACAAAATACTTCGTGCAAAAATTCATTCAAATCGGATAAGAATTGCACACTCTAGAGACTCAAGAAGTCAAGACCCAAGATCGGTTTATATGACAGCTATATCAGGTTATGGACCGATTTGAACCATACTTGCCACACTTGTTGGATACCATAACAAATATGTCGTGCAAAATTTCATTCTACTCGGATATGAATTGCGCACTCTAGAAATCAAGACCCAAGATCGGTTTATATGGCAGCTATATCAAAACATGGACCGATATGGCCCATTTAAAATACCAGCCGACCTACACTAATAAAAAATATTTGTTCAAAATTTCAAGCGGCTAGCTTTACTCCTTCGGAAGTTAGCGTGCTTTCGACAGACAGATGGACGGACGGACAGACAGACGGACATGGCTAGATCGACATAAAATGTCGCGACGATCAAATATGTATATATATATATATATATATATATATATATATATATTTTATGGGGTCTTAGACGCATATTTCGAGTAGTTACAAACAGAATGACGAAATTAGTATACCCCCATCCTATGGTGGAGGGTATAATAAAACAATCCGTGACAAATTTTTTTAAGGCCACCGTAGCGCAGAGGTTAGGATGTCCGCCTATAGCGCTGAATGCCTGAAATCGAATCCTGGCGATACCATCAGAAAAAATTTTCGACGGTGGATTTCCCTCCTAATGCTGGCAACATATGTGAGGCACAATGCCATGTAAAACTTCTCTCCAAAGAGGTGTCGCACTGCGGCACGCCGTTCGGACTCGCCTATAAATAGAAGGCCGCTTATTATTGAGCTTAAACTTGAATCGGACTCCACTTATTGATATGTGAGAAGTTTGCCTCTGTTCCTTAGTGGAATGTTCATTGGCAAAATTTGCATTTTGCCAAATTTTGTGCAGATTGGCTTTTAAATGCAATCGAGCGATACATATATATGGGAGCTATATCCAAATCTGTACCGATTTTGATGAAATCTTGCAGATATGTTAAAATCAGTAACAAAACAAACCGTGCCAAATTTTGTGCAGATCTGTTAAAATTGTAGTTACTACAGCCATTGAAGCCCTAATCGGGCGATACATACAATATATGTGGGAGCTTTATCTAAATTTGAACATCCGTCCTTGAGCCAAAAAAGTGACATGTGCAAAATTTCGTGACGATTGAACAACAAATACGACCTGTACCTTGATTACAATAATACATGGACTCACAGACGGACATGGCTAAATCGCATCATATAGTCATACTGAGTCGATCGGTATACCTATTAATAGGTAGCTCTTCTCCTTAGCGTTGTAAACAAATTCACAGACTTAAAATACCCTGTACCACAGTGGTGGTGTAGGGTATAATGAAAGTTCTTGGGGAGTAGACTACGAATCTGTTATCACATTTGGGACAAAGAGCTTGAGGACCTCCTCACTTCCTAAATAACCCTCAATAGCACATGTATGTCAATCGGGACAATATAGAACAAACAAGCTCATTGTTTGACCAATCTTGCCAACATTTTTCATAACGTTTTCCTCGACGACTACGACATTATCTGAGAAGTTTGTTCGAAATCGGTTCAGAATTAGATATAGCTCCCATATATATGCTCGCCAGGTTCGGAGGCCACCGTAGCGCAGAGGTTAGTATGTCCGCCTATGACGCTGAACGCCTGGGTTCGAGTCCTGGCGAGACCATCAATAAAAATTTTCAGCGGTGGTTTTCCCCTCCTACTACTGGCAACATTTGTGAGGTACTATGCCATGTAAAACTTATCTGCAAAGAGGTGTCGCACTGCGGATTCGGCTATTAAAAGGACGGCCCATTGTCATTGAGCTTAAAACTTGAATCGGACTGCACCCATTGAAATGTGAGAAGTTTGCCGTTGTTCCTTAGCGGAATGTTCATGGGCAAAATTTGCAATTTGCATTTGCAGGTTTTAGGCAATTTGCAATAATTTTGTCGTTTGTCAACCGTTGTTATTACAGTTTTATTTGATAGGGATTGTTGAATAACCCATCTGAAAACATCCGCCGAGGTCCATCAAAATTAGTTCAGAATTGGATATAGCTCCCACATTGTTCTTATAGGGTAGGTATAAGTTATTATACATTCGTCACCGCCCGACTTTTGGCCTTCCTTACTGGTTTTTGGTAATTTTATACAGGCTTCACATATAAATTATAATGGTACATTTAAAGTCGTTCCACTTGTTGCTTTGCCTTAAATCCCTTAACATCTTTTTGTCTTTTCAGTTCTCATTTTTAAACTGAAGCGAACTCCTTCCACAAATATAAGGCGACATCTTTAAGGAGAGGTAAGTAGCTCAACATTTTTTGAAAATTCTACAAATGACTCAAACTTTTATTATTAACACTTTATAAGCAAACATTAATTTTTTGGGAGTCTAGAGCTGGAAAGAGCATTTCCTGATCTTCTTTTGTTGCTTATAAAGAGATATTCGCTTGGAATCACACTAGATGTTCTTTTAAATATTTGCCATGACAATTCTGTTAACACAAATGTGGGCGTTTGCATGTTAATGTCTTGTTTAAAAAATCGCAAACACATTTGCCTCACAATGGCAGCAGCGTGATGATTCTGTTGCAAACGTTTCGCTAAACTCAATGGCAATGGGGGCCAGCATCAATGACTATTACGCTGCCATGTGGAAGTTAGGAAGGAGCAAAATAATGTTGGCTTATGCATTTGGGCCATTGAGAGTTTACACGCTCTTTCAACTTGTGAAATATTAAAAAATGGGAGACCTTAACACGCTGCGTAGTTCTGCTTCATGCCTGTTTTCCAAATGTGTTGAACAAGGCGGTAGTGGGGAGTGCTGGCCCCAAATAAACTGAAAGGAATGAAGGAGAACTCAATGCGGCATAAATGACAGAACGCAGTCGCTTTTCAAAGGAATATTAAATAGAATCGCAAATAAATGGAATATTTTAATATTATCAACCGCATTTTGCAAATTCTGAGAGATGATTTGTGAATAGGGATTTCTTTGTTGACAAATGCCAACATTTCATATTATTCGCTGTTGTTTGTTTCTTTTCCATGTTTCGCTTTATGGCTCAACAATGGGCAATATATTTTACTTTAACTGAAACAAATGATAGACCATTTGTGACAAAACTCGTTATAGCTTCACGGATGATTGTTGGATTTGCTTGCTTCGTGGATTGACAGTGAGGAGATTGAATAGGTTTTCCATGACAGTTGTATGGGAAATTTAGTGTAGAGTTAGTTTAGGTTTAAAAGGCAGTCTTCACTCAGACCCACATAGATAAAGGGTGATTTTTTTGAGGTTAGGATTTGCATGCATTAGTATTTGTCAGATCACGTGGGATTTCAGACATGGTGTCAAAGAGAAAGATGCTCAGTATGCTTTGACATTTCATCATGAATAGACTTACTAACGAGCAACGCTTGCAAATCATTGAATTTTATTACCAAAATCAGTGTTCGGTTCGAAATGTGTTCAAATTTTGACAAATTTTGTTCAGCGATGAGGCTCATTTCTGGTTGAATGGCTACGTAAATAAGCAAAATTGCCGCATTTGGAGTGAAGAGCAACCAGAAGCCGTTCAAGAACTGCCCATGCATCCCGAAAAATGCACTGTTTGGTGTGGTTTGTACGCTGGTGGAATCATTGGACCGTATTTTTTCAAAGATGCTGTTGGACGCAACGTTACGGTGAATGAACACATTTCGAACCGAACACTGATTTTGGTAATAAAATTCAATGATTTGCAAGCGTTGCTCGTTAGTAAGTCTATTCATGATGAAATGTCAAAGCATACTGAGCATCTTTCTCTTTGACACCATGTCTGAAATCCCACGTGATCTGTCAAATACTAATGCATGAAAATCCTAACCTCAAAAAAATCACCCTTTATATTCGTTTATTGGGATACCACAGGAACACGCGCAGTTGAACCATCTAGATCGCCTTAAACAGCCCAACAACTTGCTAATGCCAAATGCAAATTTTCCCCATGAATATTCCATTAAGGAACAGGTTCAAACATCTCACATATCAATGAGGGCTGTCCGATTCAAGTTTAAGCTCAATCATAAGGGACCTCCTTTTTATAGACGAGTACAAACGGCGCACAGTGTTGCCCCGGTGGACAAAAATTATTATGAAATCAAGTAAAGAGGCTTTAAGTTCGGCCGGGCCGAACTTTGGATACCCACTACCTCGGGTATATATTGGGTTGCCCAAAAAGTAATTGTCGGTAATATAGTAGTAATATAGTCGGCGTTGACAAATTTTTTCAACGGCTTCTGACTCTGTAATTGCATTCTTTCTTCTGTCAGTTATCAGCTGTTACTTTTAGCTTGCTTTAGAAAAAAAGTGCGCGAAATTTTGTTTACATTTGTTTGTTTGTTTGTTTGGCGTCAATTTTAATATGGGTACCACATGTATTGAAAGAAATTCATTTAACAAACCGAATCAACGCTTGTGATATGCACCTTCTGTCAGTTATCAGCTGTTACTTTTAGCTTGCTTTAGAAAAAAAGTGCGAATCAACGCTTGTGATATGCACCTTAAACGCAATGAATTCGATCCGTTTTTAAAACGAATCATAACTGGAGATGAAAAATGGATTGTTTACAACAACGTTAGTTGAAAACGATCATGGTCCAAGCATGGTGAACCAGCTCAAACCACTTCAAAGGCTGATATCCACCAAAAGAAGGTTATGCTGTCTGTTTGGTGGGATTGGAAGGGTGTGGTATATTTTGAGCTACTTCCATGAAACCAAACGATTAGTTCGGATGGTTACTGTCAACAATTGGACAAATTGAATACAGCCATCAAGGAGAAGCGACCAGAATTGGTCAATCGTAAAGGTGTCATATTCCACCAGGACAACGCTAGACCGCACACATCTTTAGTCACTCGCCAAAAACTGAGTGAGCTTGGCTGGGAACTTTTGATGCATGCACCATATAGCCCTGACCTTGCACCATCAGACTACCATTTATTTCGATCTTTGCAGAACTCCTTAAATGGTAAAACTTTCGGCAATGATGAGGCTATAAAATCGCACTTGGTTCAGTTTTTTGCAGATAAAGGCCAGAAGTTCTATGAGCGTGGAATACTACATTTGCCAGGAAGATGGCAAAAGGTTTACGAACAAAATGGCAATTATATATTTGATTAAAGTTCATTCTAAGTTTTATTAAACATGCATTTACTTTCTTTTAAAAAATCCGCAATTACTTTTTGGGCAACCCAATAAGTAAACCACTTTTCATCAAAACCCGGTGAAAATTGCATACCTTATGTCCGATAGCAGTTATAGCGAAATATGTTACAATTTGCACCAAATACTTAAGAGTACTAGTCATTGTACCAACTTAGGGAAGTGGCATTGAAAACAATTAAGGATTTTGTAAGTAGCACGAAATTCCTAACTTAAAATTTTCTTTTTAGAGGTAACTTTATAGTTTTTAGACCCCACAACAAGCCGATGGCTGGCTTAGATTTATGTCCATAGTGGCATGCACCCTCTTTTCAACCCAAGCTAACCTAACAAGTCATTGTTCAATTGTGTTTAATAAAATATTGGCCTTTTGAGTAGCTATATCTAAAAATACACTGTTTCAAATTTCAGTGAAAAGGGATTATAAATGCGTCTTTTATGGGATCAATACTTAAAATCGAGATATCGGTCAGCTATATCCAAATCTAAACCGATTTGGGCAAAGTTTCAGAAAAATGTCGAAGAGCCTAATACAACTCAATGTCACAAATTTTGGCGAAGTCGGACAATAAATGCACGTTTATGACCCCAAAACTTTAAATCGAGAGATCGGTCTATATCCACATCTGGACCGATCAGTGCCAAATTGAGGAAGAATGTTGAAAGGCCCAACACAACTCACTGTCCCAAATTTCGGCTACATCGGACGAGATCGAGAAATCGATGGAAGCTATATCCAAATCTGGACCGATCAGAGCCAAATTGAAGAAGAATATCGAAGAGCCCAACACAACTCACTGTCCCAAATTTTGCCGAAATCGAACAATAAATGGGCCTTTTATGACCCCAAAACTTTAACTCGAGAAATCGGTCTCTATGGCAGCTTTATCCAAATCTGGACCGACCTGAGCCAATTTGAAGAAGAATATCGAAGGGCCCAACACAACCCACTGTTTCAAATTTTAGCGACATCGGACAATAAGTGCGCCTTTTATGGGCCCAAAACCTCAAATCGAAAGATCGGTCTATATGGCAGCTATATACAAATCTGAACCGATCTGTGCCAAATTTAAGAAAGATGTCGAAGGGCCTAACACAACTCACTGTCCCAAATTTCAGCAAAATCGGACAATAAACCCTAACCCTAAATCGGCGGATCGGTCTATATGGGGGCTATATCAAGATATAGTCCGATACAGCCCATCATCGAACTTTACCTTCTTATGAACAAAAAAAGAATCTGTGTATACTTATTGATGGGTCTACCTCTTCTCCTTCTTAGCTTTGCAAACAAATGCACAAATCTATAATACCCTGTACCACAGTGGTGGTGTAGGGTATAAATAGTAATGTGCCTTTAAACATTTTTATACCCTCCACCATAGGATTGGAGTATAAAAATTTCATTATTCTGTTTGTAACACCTCGAAATGCTTGATCAGTGTAAAAATCGAAGACGATCTAGACATGTCCGTCAGTCTGTTGAAATCACGTTCTTTTTTTGTCTATAAGCAGGTTAATTTCGAAGATGGGCTGTATCGGACTATATCTTGAGTCTTAGGCCCATAAAAGCCACGTTTATTATCCGATTGCGCTGAAATTTGGGCCCTTCGACATCCTTCGTCAATTTGGCCCAGATCGGTCCAGATTTGGATATGGCTGCCATATCGACTGATCCTCCGATTTAGGGTCTTAGGCCCATAAAGCCACATTTCTTATCAGATTTTGTTGAAATTTGGGACAGAGGCCCTTTGATATCTTTCTTCAGTATGGCCCTTATCGGATCAGATTTGGATATAGCTGCGATTAGACTGATCCCTTGATTTAAGGTTTTGGGCCCATAAAAAGCGCATTTATTTTCCGATGTCGCCGAAATGTGGGACAGCGAGTTAGGTTAAGCCCCTTGACATACTTTTGCAATATGGCACAGATCGATCTAGATTGTGATATAGCTGCCATATAGACCGATCCCTTGATTTAAGGTTTTGGGCCCATAAAAGGCACATTTATTGTCCGATGTTGCCGAAATTTGGGACAGAGCTTTAAGTTAAGCCCCTCGACGTCCTTCTTGAATTTGACTCAGATTTGTCCAGATTTGAATATAACTGCCATATAGACCGATCCCTCGATTTAAAGTTTTGGGCCCATAAAAGGCGCATTTATTGTTTGATGTTGACGAAATTTTGGACAGAGAGTTAAGTTAAGCACCTTCACATATTTTTGCAATTTGGTCTAGATCGATCAAGATTTACATATAGCTGCCATATAGACCGATATCTCGATTTAAAGTCTTGTCCCCAAAAAGGCGCATTTTTAATCCGATTTAACTGAAATTTGACACAGTGACTTATGTTGACTTTTCCACATCCATGTTGTATTTGGTTCAGATCGGTTTATTTTTAGATATAGCTACTAAAATGGCCAATATTTTGTTATACACAATTGAACAATGGCTTGTACTTAGTAGTATTTGGTCCAAATCGGAACATATTTCGATATAACTGCTATGGGACATATGGTATGCAATTTTCACCGGATTTTTATGAAAGGTGGTTTACATATATACCCGAGGTGGTAGCTATCCAAAGTTCGGCCCGGCTGAACTTAACGCCTTGTTACTTGTTCTATTGGGTTGCCCAAAAAGTAATTGCGGATTTTTTAAAAGAAAGTAAATGCATTTTTAATAATACTTAGAATGAACTTTAATCAAGTATACTTTTTTTACACTTTTTTCTAAAGCAAGCTAAAAGTAACAGATGATAACTGACAGAAGATAGAATGCAATTACTGAGTCACAAGCTGTGAAAAAATTTGTCAACGCCGACTATATGAAAAATCCGCAATTACTTTTTGGGCAACCCAAAAGAATTAATTGTTTAAAATCCATACCCACGCTTCGAACAACCAACTTCAGTTTTAATAAAATCATATTTGCTAATTTCTGGATGACTACTTGTATCATAACAAATATATTTAAATCAAATTAAGTAAAAAATTTGCTTCCTACTGTCCTTATCTAAAAAATTGAACTGCTAAGAATGGTGGAGGCGCATTTGGCAGAGTATTATGATAATATTTTGCACTTTAATACCATTTGGTTATTGCTATTGCCATAACAGTTGCTGGGTTCGTCCTCACAACCGTTTAAGAATTTGTTAGTCCTTGCTTAGATCTGGGCTTGTCTTGTCATTAAATGTCACTCACCCTCACTGTTCTCGAGCATTGTCGGACGTCCGTGATAACAAGTAACAACAGCTACGATATAAACAAGCCCATAAACCTTAATATGTAATGTTTTGGCCATTTTGGCCTAACTTACTTTGCATATCAAATTCGACAACATGGGACTGCGGTTATTACTATTATTCCACAAAATTTATTATAATGGTGGTTAATTTTAAAAGTGTAAATGAGCCACACTTTGAGTTTTTCAGCTCGATGCTTGCTGGTTATGGTTGGTATTGTTCTGTTACGGGTGTCAGGGATTTTCAAAGATTTTTTCTTAAAATTAATGCATGTGCTTGGGATCAAAAATATTGGTTGTTTTCAGCTTTACAATGGGATAATTAATAACACGTAAAAATGAATTAAATTCGGCCGGGCCGAATTTTGGATACCCACCACTTCGGGTATATATGCAAACCACCTTTCGTCATAATACGGCGAAAAATGCACAATTTATGCCCCAATAGCAGCTGTAACAAAATATGGTCTGATTTGGACTAAATTCGACACCGATATTGAGTGGTCTAATAAGTTCAAGTCATTGTTCAATTATGAAAAATAAATATTCGTCATTTTGGTAGCCGTATTCAAATATGGACCGATCGCAACCATATAAGACACGGAAGTCGAAAAGCCTAACATAAGTCACTGTGTCAAATATCAGCGAAATCGGATTTTAAAAGCGCCTATATATTTTAAATATATATATATATTTTAAAATTGTGTATAACATAATATTGCTATTTTAGGATCTATATCTATATCTATCTATCGGTCTATATGAAAGCTATATGCAAATCTTATTCTATCTAGACCAAATTCCAAAAATATGTGAAGGGGTGTAACTTAACTCTCTGTCCCAAAATATGGCAACATCGGACTATAAATGCGCTCATTATGGGCCTAAAACATTAAATCGAGAGATCGGTCTAATGGCAGATATTTCCAAAACTGGACCGATCTGAGTGAAATTGAAGAAGGATGTCGAAGGGCCTAACACAACTTACTATCCCAAATTGCGGCGACATCGGAAAATAAATGAGCTTTTTATGGCCCCAAAACCTAAAACCGAGAGATCAGTCTATATGGCAACAAATGTCAAATCTGGACTAATTTGTAGAAGTATGTGAAGGGACTTAGCTTAATAATGCAGAAGTATGTGAAGGGGTTTAACTTAACTCACTGTCCCAAATTTCAGCAATATCGGATAATAAATGTGGCTTTTATGGGCCTAAGAGCCTAAATCGGAGGATCGGTCTATATGACAGCTATATGCAAATCTGGACCGAGCTGCGCCAAATTGAAGAAGGATGTCGTAGGGCCTTACACAACTCACTGTCCCAAATTTCTGCAAAATCAGATAATAAATGTGGCTTTTATTGGCCTAAGACCCTAAATCGGAGGATCGGTCTATGTGGCAGCTATATCCAAATCTGGACCGGTCTGAGCCAAATTCACGAAGGATGTCGAAGGGCCTAACACAACTCACTGTCCCAAATTTCAGCAAAATCCGATAATAAATGTGGCTTTTATTGGCCTAAGACCCTAAATCGGCGGTTCGGTCTATATGGGGGCTATATTAGGATATAGTCCGATACAGCCCATCTTCGAACTTAACCTGATTATGGACAAAAAAAAAAAGAACCTGTGCAAAGTTTCAGCTCAATATCGCTATTTTTAAAGACTGTAGCGTGATTTCAACAGACAGACGGACAGACGCTCGAACATGGCTATATCGTCTTAGATTTCTACGCTGATGAAGGATATATATATATATATTTTATAGTGTCGGAAATGGATATTTCGATGTGTTGCAAACGGAATGACAAAATGAATATACCTCTATCCTTCGGTGGTGGGTATAATAAACCGGTCTGAATCATATACTAAACGGATGTCGAAAAACCTAACATAAGTCACTGTGTCAAATTTCAGTGACATCGAATTAACAAGTAAAAGCGTCCTAAGTTCGGCCGGGCCGAATCTTATATACCCTCCGCCATGGATCGCATTTGTCGAGTTCTTTTCCCGGCAAAAAAGGATATAAGAAAAGAGTTGCTCTGCTATTAAAACGATATCAAGATATGGTCCGGTTCGGACCACAATTAAATTGTATGTTGGAGACCTGTGTAAAATTTCAGCCAATTCGTATAAGAATTGGGCCCATTGGGGCTCACGAAGTAAAATAGAGAGAACGATTTATATGGGATCTGTATGGGGCTAGAGACCGATTCAGACCATAATAAACACGTTTGTTGATGGTCATGAGAGGATCCGTCGTACAAAATTTCAGGCAAATCGGATAATAATTGCGACCTCTAGGGGTCAAGAAGTCAAGATCCCAGATCGATTTATATGGCAGCTATATCAGGTTATGAACCGATTTGAACCTTATTTGACACAGTTGTTAAAAGTAAAAATAAAATACGTCATGCAAAATTTCAGCCAAATCGGCCCTCTAGAGGCTCAAGAAGTCAAGACCCAAGATCGGTTTATATGGCAGCTATATCAGGTTATAGGCCGATTTGAACCATACTTATCACAGTTGTTGGATATAATAACAAAACACGTCGTGCAAAATTTCATTTCAATCAGATAAGAATTGCGCACTCCAGAGGCTCCAGAAGTCAAGACCCAAGATCGGTTTATATGGCAGCTATATCAGGTTATGAACCGATTTGAACCATACTTGGCGCAGTTGTTGGATATCATAACAAAACACGTCATGCAAAATTTCATTCCAATCGGATAAGAATTGCGCACTCTAGAGGCTCAAGAAGTCAAGACCCAAGATCGGTTTATATGGCAGCTATATCAAAACATGGACCTATATGGCCCATTTACAATACCAACCGACCTACACTAATAAGAAGTATTTGTGCAAATTTCAAGCAGCTAGCTTTACTCCTTCGAAAGTTAGCGTGCTTTCGACAGACAGACGGACGGACGGACGGACATGGCTACATCGACATAAAATGTCACGACGATCAAGAATATATATACTTTATGGGGTCTCAGACGAATATTTCGAGTAGTTACAAACAGAATGACGAAATTATGGTGGAGGGTATAAAAATGCGCCTTTTATGGGGAGAAGACTTTAAATCGAAATATCGGTCTACATGGCAGCTATATCCAAATCTGGATCGATTTGGGCCAAGTTGCAGAAAAATGTCCAAAAGCATAACACAACACACTGTCCCAAATTTCGTCGAAATCGGACAATACATGAGCTTTTTAAGGACTTAAAACCTTAAATCGAGAGATCGGTCTATATGGCAGCTATATTCAAATCTTGACCGATCTGGGCCAAATTGACGAAGGACATCGAAGAGCCTAACACAACTCACTGTCTCAAATTTCAGCGACATCGAACAATAAATGCGCTTTTTATGGCCCTAAAACCCTAAAACAAGAGATCGGTCTATATGGCAGCTATAATCAAATCTTGACCGATCTGGGCCAAATTGACGAAGGACATCGAAGAGCCTAACACAACTATCCGTTTCAAATTTCAGCGACATCGGACAATAAATGCGCTTTTTATGGCCCCAAAAACCTAAAATCGAGAGATCGGTCTATATGGCAGCTATATGCAAATCTGGATCGAGCTGGGCCAAATGGAAGAAAGATGTCGAAGGGCCTAACTCAACTCACTGTTCCAAATTTCACCAAAATCGGGTAGTAAATGTGTTTTTGTGGGCCTAAGACCCTAAATCTGAGGATCGGTCTATGTGGCAGCTATATCTGAATCTTTACCGATCTGGGGCAAATTGATGAAGGATGTCGAAGAGCCCAACACAACTCCCATAAATGTGGCTTTTATGGGCCTAAGACGAAGGATGTCAAATTTCAGCAAAATCGGATTATAAATGTGATTTTTATAGGCCTAAGACCCTAAATCGGACGATCGTCTACATAGGGGTTATATCAAGATATGGTTCGATATAGCCCATCTTCGAACTTAGCCTGCTTGTATACAATAAAGAATCTGTGCAAAATTTCAGCTCAAGATCTCTATTTCTAAAGACTGTAGCGTGATTTCCACATACAGACGGACGGACATGTCAAGATGGTCTTAGATTTTTACTCTGGTTAAGAATCTTCTTACATATAAGAATCAACTAGCTGACCCGGGCCCGCTCCGCTGCGCTTTCCTTTACTTTATATACGGAACAAAAGTTTCCTGGAGTATTTATTTTCGACAATTAATGATCTTTTCGTAAAAAATTCCATGCTAACTTGACTAACAGTTTTACAATATAAGTTCCTTTATCTGAATCCCATGATCTTTATGGGTCTACGAATTAAAGTTTGGATGTAAGGTGTACTACATTCTTAAAATACTTCCTTTCAGCCCAATATTCTCATGATGTCTGATTTATTGGTGTTTTCGGGAGAGAGGTGGTCCCCAGATACTTGGCCCTGAAAAAATATCAGCATCGTGCTCTTCTCTCAAATACCATTTATTTAAACCCCATATTGCCATTGGCTTAAGAGGAGTTTACAGGATGAGGCGTCCCCCAAACATATGGCCCAAAATAGGTTATCAAATTCGTTTTCTAATCTCAAATACCTTTCATTAGAGCCACATATTGGGATGGTCGAAAAATGTTTTCCCTTTGGGGGTGTTTTAGGAAAGGGGTGGTGCCCTAAATACATGGTCCTACATTTGAATATCGAATTCGTATTCTACACCCAAATATCTTTATTTGAGCCCCATTTTGCGATGGTCCCTAAAAAATTGCTGTTTGTGGGGTATTTTGGGAAAGGAATTTACCGTCAGAAAATTGGTCCAGAAAATGGGTATCAATTTTTGCTCTACCGCCCAATACCTTTCATTTAAACTCCACATATATCCATCTATTATTTTTTTGAGCCCCTATTGCCATTGCCCTCAAAATTGGATATCAAATTCGTTTTCAAATCTCCTTTGAACTCCTTATTGTAAAACTCAGGGGTATTGGCCCTAAAAACTATAAATATTTAGTTCCACTCTCTTAACGGCCCAAATTGTCTTGGTGAGCAAATACGTCCTATTTGGGGGTTGTTATGGTGGTGGGACGTCCGCTAGACAGTTGGTCCCTAATGTTGATATCAGATACGTTGTCTACTCCCACATACCTTTAATTTGAGTCCCATATTTCCATAGTCGGCAAACATGACCGTCTTGGGGGGTATTTTGGGGGATGGGCGGCCACTCAGTGAGTTGGCTTTTAAAATATACATCGGATTCGTGTTCCACTCCAAAAACCCTCTTATTTGACCCTCATATTGGAAATGTCAGCAAACACTTACTATTTGGGTGGTGTTGTGGGGTGGGGTGGCCCCATAGACACTTTTCCCAAACATTGATATCAGATTCATGCTTTACTCCCAAAGACCTTTCATTTGAGTCCCATGTGGCTTTGGTCGTAAATGTGTCCCCTTTAGTGGAGATTTTTGGGGAGAGGCGGCTCCCAAAGCACTTGGTGTAATATTTGGATATCAGATTCGTATTCTACATTCAAATACCTTTTATTTAAGGCCCATATTCCCATGGTCAGTAATAAGTCCTGTTTGGGAGGTGTTTTGGGGAAGGGGTGGACCCCCAGAAACGTGGTCCCACATTTGGATATTAGATTCGTATTCTACTCGCAAATGCCTTTCATTTGAGTCCCATATTGCCATGGTCTGTAAATATGTCCGATTTAGGGATGTTTTGGGGATTGGGGTGGTCCCCCTAACACTTGTTCCGACAATTGGATATGAGATATGTTTTATTATCCTAAATACCTTTCATTTGAGACCCATATTGTCGTGATTGGTCTAAATATATGTTTGGTAAGTTTTAGGGTGGGACGGCCACCCTAGGTACCCCATCCGAAATTTGGATACCAAAATACTATATTTAGGGTACTATATGATAGTACACAAAATTTTGCTTAAATCGCACCTCCCATCTCCGAGATCTGGCGTTTCTGAAAATTATGGTAAGGGGGAGGGGATAACAAGTAAAAGCGTGCTAAGTTCGGCCGGGCCGACTCTTATATACCCTCCACCATGGATCCCATTTATCGAGCTCTTTTCCCGGCATCTCTTCTTAGGCAAAACAGGATATAAGAATAGATTTGCTCTGCTATTAGAGCGATATCAAGATGTGGTCCGGTGTGGACCACAATTAAATTATATGTTGGAGACCTGTGTAAAAAGTCAGTCAATTCGAATAAGAATTGCGCCCTTTGGGGGCTCAAGAAGTAAAATAGGGAGATCGATTTATATGGGAGCTGTATCGGACTATAGACCGACTCAGACCATAATAAACACGTATGTTGATGGTCATAAGAGAATCCGTCGTACAAAATTTCAGGCAAATCGGATAATAATTGCGACCTCTAGAGGCTCAAGAAGTCAAGATCCCAGATCGGTTAAATGGCAGCTATATCAGGTTATGAACCGATTTGAACCATGTTTGACACAGTAGGTGAAAGTAAGAATAAAATACGTCTTGCGAAATTTCAGCCAAATCGGATAGGAATGGCTCCCTCTAGAAGCTCAAGAAGACAAGTTCCCATATGGTTATGGACCGATTTGAACCATACTTGGCACAGTTGTTGGATATCATAACAATATACTACGTGATAAAATTCATTCAAATCGTATAATAATTGCGCCCTCTAGAGGCTCAAGAAGTCAAGACCCCAGATCGGTTTATATGACAGCTATATCATTTTATGGACCGATTTGAACAATACTTGGCACAGTTGTTAGATATCATAACAAAACACGTCGTGCAAAATTTCATTTCAATCGGATAAGAATTGCGCACTCTAGAGGCTCAAGAATTCAAGACCCAAGATCGGTTTATATGGCAGCTATATCAAAACATGGACCGATATGGTCCATTTACAATACCAACCGACCTACTCTAATAAGAAGTATTTGTGCAAAATTTCAAGCGGCTAGCTTTACTCCCTCAAAAGTTAGCGTGCTTTCGACAGACAGACGGACGGACGGACAGGCGGACGGACATGGCTAGATCGACATAAAATGTCGCGACGATCAAGAATATATATACTTTATGGGGTCTTCGACGAATATTTTGAGTACCCCATCCTATGGTGGAGGGTATAAAAATTTGGTATCCAAATTTCTGTTGTGGTACCTAGGGGGCTGCCCCATCCTAAAATTTAGCAAACATATATTTAGACCAATCACGACAATATGGGACTCAAATGAAAGGTATTTTAGATAAGAAAACGTATCTGATATCCAATTGTCGGACCAAGTGTTAGGGGGACCACCCCAATCCCCAAAACATCCCTAAATCGGACATATTTACAGACCATGGCAATATGGGACTCAAATGAAAGGTGTTTGCGAGTAGAAAACGAATCTGATATCCAAATGTGGGACCACGTTTCTGGGGGTCCACCCCTTTCCCAAAACACCTCCCAAACAGGACTTATTACTGACCATGGGAATATGGGCCTTAAATAAAAGGTATTTCAATGTAAAATTCGAATCTGATATCCAAACATTGGACCAAGTGTTTGGGGGACCGCCTGTCCCCAAAAATCTCCACCAAAGGGGACACATTTACGACCAAAGCCACATGGGACTCAAATGAAAGGTCTTTGGGAGTAAAGCAAGAATCTAATATCAATATTTGGGAAAAGTTTATATGGAGCATCCCACCCTACAACACCACCCAAATAGTAAGTGTTTGCCGACTTTTCCAATATGAGGGTCAAATCAGAGGGTTTTTGGAGTGGAACACGAATCCGATATATATTTTAAAGGCCAACTCACTGAGTGGCCGCCCATCCCCCAAAATACCGCCCAAGCCGGTCATGTTTGCCGACTATGGAAATATGGGGCTCACATTCAAAGTATTTGGGAGTAGACCACGTATCTGATATCAACATTAGGGCCAACAGTCTAGCAGACGTCCCACCACCATAACAACCCCCAAAGAGGATGTATTTGCTCACCAAGACAATTTGGGTCGTTAAGAGAGTGGAACTAAATATTCATAGTTTTTAGGGCCAATACCCCAAACCAGACATATTTGCTGAGTTTGGCAATAAGGAGTTTAAATTAGATTAGAAAACGAATTTGATATCCAATTTTGAGGCCAATAGCAATATGGGGTTCAAATAAATGATATATAGATACATGTGGAATTTAAATGAAAGGTAGTGGGGGGTAGAGCAAGAATTGATACCCATTTTCGGGACCAATTTTCTGGGGGTCTACCCCTTTCCCAAAATACCCCACAACCAGCAATTTTTTAGTAACCATCGCAATATGGGGTTCAAATAAAGATATTTCGGAGTAGAATACGAATTTGATATCCAAATGTAGGACCATGTATTTAGGGCATCACCCCTTTCCCAAAAAAACCCCAAAGGAAACAATTTTTCGATCATGCCAATATGTGGGTCACATGAAAGGTATTTGAGATTAGGAAACCAATTTGATAACCTATTTTGGGGCCATGTGTTTGTTGGACGCCTCATCCTGTGAACTCCTCTTAAGCCAATGACAATATGGGATTTTAATAAATGATATTTGAGAGAAGAGCACGATGCTGATATTTTTTCAGGGCCATGTATCTGGGGGACCACCTCTCCCCCGAAAACACCCCTAAATCAGATATCATGAGAGTAGGGGGCTGATATAAAGTATATTAAGAATGGAGTAGACCTTACATCCAAACTTAAATTCGTAGACCAATAAAGATCATATGGGATTCGGACAAAGGCACTTATATTGTTAAACAATTAGTCAAGCGATATACTATATTCGTAGCATGGTATTTCACTAAAAGCTCTTTAATTGTCGAAAATAAATATTCCAAGGAAACTTTTGTTCCATATAAAGTAAAAGAAGGCGCAGCGGAGCGGGCCCGGGTCAGCTAGTATATATATACATTACAGGTTTGGAAGTGGATATTTCGATGTGATGCTAGTGGAATGTCAAAATGAATGTGCCCCCATCTTTCGGTGGTGGATATAAAAATAAGTCGAATTGTCTTAATGCGCCTTAGAGATCGGTCTGTATGGCAGATATATCCAAATCTGGACCGATCTGGCCCAAATTGAAACAAGTAAAAGCGTGTTTAGTTCGGCCGCGCCGACTCTTGGGAACCCAAGACCATGGATTCTACCAAAAATGTATTCAAAATAAATTTGGGTGAAGGGCATAATTTCATTCAACATACCAAACTTCTGTCAAACTACCAAAAACTGAAGCTTCTAGAAACCAAACAAGGATTATCGAGAGACCGGTATATATGGAATCTACATCGGGTTATAGACTTATCTGGACGGTACTTGGCACAGTTGTTGAAAGTCGCAGCAGAACACTTCCTACAAAATTTCATCTAAATCGGACAAGAATTGTGGTTTGTAAGGACTCAAGAAGTCAAATCGGCAGATCTGTTTACATGGGATCTATACCAGATTATGAACCGATTTGCACCTTACAAAGTACATTTGTTGAAAGTTCTTAAAAAACCCCTTCACGTAAAATTTAAGTCAAATCAGACTTAAATTGCGGCTTGTATGTCTCAAGAAGTCAAATAGGGAGACCGGTTTATGTGGGAGCTATGTCAGGTTATAGCCCGATTTGAACCGTACTCGGCACAGTTATTGGAAGTGGTAAGAAAACATCACATGCAAAGTTTCAGCAAATCTGAATGAAATTGTGGCTTCCAGGGGATCAAGAATTCAAGTAGGGAGACCGGTTTATATGAGAGCTATATCAGGTTATAAACCGATTTAGACCCTACTTTGCACAATTGTTGGAAGTCATTACAGAATGCTATGTGCTAAATCGGACAAAAAATGCGGATAACAGGGGCTCGAGCTATATCAGGTTATAGACCAATTCGGACCGTATTTAGCAAAAATGTTGCAAGTCGTAATAGAATACTTTGTGAAAAATTTTAGCTAAATCGGACACACATTGCGGCTTCCAGGGGTTCAAGAAGTCAAATCAGGTTGATTTGGGAGCTATATCAGGTTAGGGAGCTATATCAGGATATAGACCGATTTGGATAGTACTAGACACAGTTTTTGAAATCCTAACAAAACACCATATGCAAAATTTTAGCCAAATAAGGCAAATATTGCGGCTTGCGAGGGCTCATGAAATCAAATCGGGAGATCTGTTTATATAGGAGCTATATTAGGTTATAGACTCATTCGAACCGTACTTGGCACAGTTGTTGGAAGTTTTAACAGAATACCACGTGCAAAATTTTTGCCAAATCGGACAAAAACTGCGGTTTGTGAGAGCTCAAGATATCAAATCGGGAGATCGATTTAAATGTCAGCTATATCAGGATATAGACCGATTCGAACCGTAATTAGAACAGTTATTTCAAGTCATAACAGAACAGTAAATGCAAAATTTCAACCAAATCGGACAAAAATTGCGGCTTTCAGGGCCTCAAGAAATCAAATCGGGATATCGGTTTATATGGGGCTGTATCTAAATCTAAACCTATATGGCCCATTTGCAATCTTCAACGACCTACATCAACATTAAGTACCTGTGAAAATTTTCAAGCGGCTTGCTTTATGCTTCCAAGCGTTATCGTGATTTTGACAGACGGACGGTCTAACTGCCGGATGGTCGGACGGAAATGGTTAGATCGATTCAGAACTTCGAGACAATCAAGAATGTATATTCTTCGAATATTTCGAGGTGTTGCAAAGGGAATGACTAGAGTAGTATACCCCCAACCTATGGTGGTGGGCATAAAAAGACTTTGTTGGGCGTAATACAACTCTCTGTCTCAAATTGCAGCGAAATCGGACAGTAAATGCCTTTTTTAGGAGCCCAAGACCATAAATCGACAGATCGGTCTATATTAGGGCTATATCAAGATATAATCCGATATAGCACATCTTCGAACTTAGCCTGCTTAAGGACAAATAAAGAACCTATGCAAAGTTTCAGCAATATCTTCATTTTTAAAGAATGTAGCGTGATTTAAACAGACAAACAGAAGAACGGACGGACAACGCCAGGTTAGGTTCAAGTGGCAGTCTGCCATTAGACATTTTCGTCTATTGTGAAACAACAGAAACAGAATAGGAAGATGCCTTGCCGGACATGGCTAGATCGTATTTTATTATACCCTCCACCATAGGATGGGGGTGTAATAATTTTGTCATTCTATTTGTAACACCTCGAAATATGCGTCTAAGACCCCCATAAAGTATATATATTCGTGACGGTCATGACATTTTAAGTCGATCTAGGCATGCCCGTCCGTCTGTCTGTCGAAAGCACACTAACTTTCGAAGGAGTTAAGCTGGTCGCTTGAAATTTTGCACGATCACTTCTTATTAGTGTAGGTCGGTTGGGATTGTGAATGCCCTACATCGATCCATGTTTTGATATAGCTACCATATAAACCGATTTTGGACCTTGACTTCTTGAGCCACTAGAGGGTGCAATTCTTATCCGATTTGGCTGACATTTTCCCATGAAGAGTTTTGCTATTACATTCAATGACTGTGCTAATTATAGTTGAAATCGGTCCATCACCTGATATAGCTGCCATTTAAACCGATCTTGAATCTTGACTTCTTGAGCCACTAATAGGCGAAATTCTTATCCGATTTGGCTGAAAGTTTGCATGAGGTGTTTTGTTATTACTTCCAACAACTTCGCATAGAATGTTTAAAATCGGTTCCTAGCCTGATATAGCTGCCATACAAACCGATCTGTGATTTTGACTTCTTGAGCCTCTAGTAGGCGAAACTCTTATCCGATTTGGATGAAATTTGGCATGACGTATTTTGTTATGACTTCCAGCAAGTGTGCCAAATATGGTTCAAACCGGTCCATAACCTGATATAGTTGCCATACAAACCGTTTTGTGAACTTGACTTCTTGAGCCTCTAGAGGGCGCAATTATTATCCGATTTGGCTGAAATTTTGTACAATGGCTTCTCCCGTGACCGTCAACAGACGTGCCAAATATGATACAGCTCCCATATAAACCGATCACCCTATTTGACTTCTTGAGCCCCTAAATAGGCTGAAATGTTACACAATGATTTCTGGTCTCCGAATCGGACCATAACTTGATGTATCTTCAATAGCAAAGCAATTCTTTTCTTTTATCCTTTGTTTTACTTAAAAGAGATTTCGAGAAAAGAACTGGACAAATGCGATCCATGGTGGAGGGTATATAAGATTCGGCCCGGCCGAACTTAGCACACTTTTACTTGTTTTTATGACTATCAAGAATACGTATACTTTATAGCGTCGGAAATGGATATTTCGATGTGTTGCAAACGGAATAATAAAACAAATTTAGTCAGACATTAATTTTGCATACCTATTGAAATATCGAATAGAACATTTTAGATTTTCTTACGATGGTACGAAAATTGTGGCTTCTATAGCCTTAAGAGTTGAAACGCATAAAAGAGATATAGGGGAGTTTTATCTAAATCGATTTTGATGACATTTTGCACACGTATTGGGATGTCAATTTAACCATCTCAGAACAATTTTATAGAGATCGGACCAAAATTGTGGCTTCTACAGCCTGAAAAAGCCATATTGGATGAAAAATATGTATGAGAGCTATATCTAAATATGGACCGATTGTCATGGAACTTTGCACACATATGAGGACGTTGAATAAAGTGGCCCATGCCAAATTTTTTAAAGATCGGATCAAAATTGTGGCTTCTACAGCCTGAAAAAGCCATATCGGATGAAAAATATATATGGGAGCTATATCTAAATCTGATCCGATTATGATAAAATTTATCACACATATTGGGACGTCACAAGAAGCACTTCGTGCCAAATTTTGTAAAGATCGGACCAAAATTTTGCCTTCTACAGCCTCAATAGGTAAAATCGGATAAAAGTTATATATGGAAGCTATATCTACATTTGAACTGATTTAGATAAAATTTTGCACACATATTGGGACGTTACAAATTTGGTGGAAATCGCACCAAAATTGTGGCTCCTACAGCTTTAAAAGGGCATATCGGATGAAAGATATATATGGGAGCTTTATCTAAATCTGGACGGATTTTTTTCCAAATCAATAGCGTTTGTCCGTTTGGACCAAAAAAGACACTTATGCAAAATTGTGGTGTAGGGTGTAAAAGTGAATAAACCCTATCCTTAGGTGGTGGGTACACAAATTATGTAATTTTTACATATTATGTAATTTTTAAAACACCTATTTCTTAGACACCAACTAAAATGTCTAGCAAAATCTACACATTTTTTTTATCAAAACCGCAGGATTGTGTCAATGCCAATATTTTTAAAATATTTTTAAAATATTACTCTCACCTTAAATTTTTATACCCTACACCACTACTGTGGTAGAGGGTATTATAAGTTAGTAAATTAGTTTGTAACACCCAAAAGAAAGAGAGATAGACCCATTGATAAGTAAACCGATCGACTCAGAATCACTTTCTGATTCGATTTAGCTATGTCCGTCTGTCTGTCCGTCTGTCCATGTTAAGTTGTGTACAAAGTACAGGTCGCAGTTTTCATCCGATCGTCTTCAAATTTGGTATGGGTATGAGACGAAACCTATTGAAATTGGAAAAAATCGATTCAGATCTGGATATAGCTCCCATATATATGTTCATCCGATTTTCAGTAGTAATGCAATAAAATGGTCAATGGTTTATGACTGTCGGCATTACTGGTGAATTTCATGGAAATCGGTTCAGATTCAGATATAGCACTCATATAGGTATATATATATATATATATATATATATATATATATATATATATATATATATATATATATATATATATATATATATATATATATATATATATATATATATATATATATATATATATATATATATATATATATATATATATATATATATATATATATATATATATATGTATGTGTACTGAGACTTTTGGGGACACTTTTCCTATCTTTCAGATATAGCACGGTTCAGATTCAGATATAGCACTCATATAGGTATATATATATATATATATATATATATATATATATATATATATATATATATATATATATATATATATATATATATATATATATATATATATATATATATATATATATATATATATATATATATATATATATATATATATATATATATATATGTATGTGTACTGAGACTTTTGGGGACACTTTTCCTATCTACCGGTACTTTTGAGAACATTTTGGCTTTTTGGGGACAGTCCTCAAAAGTTTTGTCATGTACCGTGACTTTCGGGGACACTGGACTTTCGAGGACATTTAAAAAAAAAAGTTTTTATTGGTTCGTTTGAAAGCTCTATTATTATTAATTATTAAATTATTATTTTTTTTTTCATATGTACACGCTATTTCCATCCTTTTTTCCATTTTAAAATTATTTTTCTCAACCCTGGGTTGCCATCCTCGTTACTAATTATCACGGGTACAACGCCGTTGAACTACAAACATTTCATGCGGCTTTGTACTCAAGTGTCCTCATAATACCCGATACATTGCAAGGAAAAATGTCCCCGATTGTAACGGCGTACATATATATAAATATGTATTCATAAATATTAATTGCGACATGGACGACAATGTTCTACTCATTTACTTAGTGGTCGATTTTAGAGGAAACGATTATGGTTATAAAGACACAGCTAATTAAACATATTCACATTTCTATTTGTGTTTAAAATGTCAAAAAATACATTCTTGAAAGGATAGACAAATAGAACACTATAAGTGTGTTCGCGTACTTTTCAATATTGGTAGGTCACTATAGGTCAGTTCGCGTATTGTTTCAGTAATATTTGCAGAAGAATGAATGCGACCTGTACCTTGATTACAAGAAAACATGGACAAACAGACAAACGCACATAGTTAAATCGAATCAGGAAGTAGTTCAAGCCAATCGGTATGCTTAATGGTATTTTTTTAGCTTTGCAAATAAAAGCACTAAGTTATAATACTCTGTTCCACGGTTGTGGTGTGGGGCTTAAATATTTTAATATGTATACTTAAAATTGCTTTGTCATGGATATTATTTAAGAATCCCTTACTTAACTAAATTGTGTTGTGGAAAAAATTTTGGTTTTAAGGTGGGTATTAACTTCGTTCACCAGGGAAATTTTTCACAAAACGTAGTTTCACTATTTGTTGAACCTCAATGAAGTCTACTCTCATTTTTGATCTCATATGAAAACACCGTCAAACATATGATCCACCACCAAAATTTACTTTGCTAAACTGTATTGTTTGTGTAGTTATATTATAAAAAATAAAAATGTAAGAGCTATATTTGCCAACAACAACTGTTTATTGAAACGACAATGATCGAAAAAGCGACTAAAACTCTTTTGTTATCATGTTGGCCCAAGTTGAAAAACGCTTCGTCCACGCTTTTAGAGAAAGCTAGTTTTTCACTCAATAAAGAACTTAGTACCACAAATGAAAATGTTTTCACAGATTTTTTTCACTATTTTTTTTTTATATGTAGTTTCACTGTGAAAACTGAAGTTAATACGCACCTTTAGAAAAAAATTCCGACTAAAACATACCCAAATGTCGAAGCGATTTCAATTTTTTTAATTGCAAATCACTTTTTAGTAGTCTTTTCATTTTTCACTGCAATTTTTGCTTGTATTTTCACAGTTTCTTTTGGGAACTTCTCGATTTCAACCCCCTTTTTAAATATTTCTAATTTGACAAAGAAGTTTCATTGTCTTTTCTCAATATCCGAAATCCCATCAGTTTCTTTTCGTCTATAGGGGGCTATACCGAAATCTGCACCGATCTGGGTCAAATTAGGCTAGGATTTTGAGTGGCCTTATATACAGTTATGTGCAAAAAAATAGGGACAACAGATAGACGGACAAATAAAGAATTCCAAAGCGAGTAAAACGACAGCTAAATCGATTCTTTATAGAATTTTTTTAATGCACCGCCATTGCAAAAACGATTTTTGTTACGAAAATGTCAAACATGTACTGATATTTAACAAGAAAGCTCTATTGCTACAAGCAGTCCAATTTTTAGTTGTGCAAAATAATAGGAACACTTCGGGTTTTAAAACAAAAATCACAAAACTAGAAAAAAGGAAGGCAAGTTTTGAGTTACAAGTGCAGCCAAATTGTGTTCTAACAGCGTTGTTGTAACTTAACAATCTCTTGTGCTTAATAAAGGCTTGGACCATCCTGGGCATAAAGTCGGTTCAGTTCAGGCGAACCGAAACTGATATAATTAAATGCAAATGCAAATTTTGCCCATGAACACTCCATTGAGGAACAGGGGCAAACTTCTCACATATCAATGAGTGCAGTCTGATTCAAGTTTAAGCTCAATGATAGGGGACCTCCTTTTTATAGCCGAGTCCGAACGGCGTGCCGCAGTGCGACACCTCTTTTGATGAGAAGTTTTTCATGGCTAAGTACCTCACAAATGTCGCCAGCATTAGGAGGGGATAACCACCGCTGAAAATTTTATGATGGTCACGCCAGGATTCGAACCCGGGCGTTCAGCGTCATAGGTGGACATGCTTACCTCTGCGCTACGGTGGCCTCCAATAATTAACTACGGAGCTAAAATGGTTAACCAAAATTCATGGGAATTGAAATGAAGTATTCCCCTTATATGAGTTTTAATGATATACCAAACATTTTCAATCGAATTTAGATTCGGAGACTTTGGGGGCCACCACAGAACAGACATTTTATTGCTTCTATACCTAGGTTGTCTATATTAAGAAGTGTGCTTAAGGCTCGTATCCGGTTGGAAAATTTATCCGACTTGCCTACAGTCTTCAGATAATCCAAGGACACAATTCTGTAAATTTTCAAAATAATTTGTAGATATAACGATATCCTATATACAATACAAGAGGTACACTTTATTGTATAGAAACATTCCCCTAACCACGATAATTCTACCGAGATGTTTGATAGTTTAAACGGTGTACTTAGGGTTTGCAGAGGCTTGAGCCGGTCTCATTACATGATATTATCCCCTATTTAGGCTATTCAAAATAATTTTTATTTATCAACCAAAAAATATTGCGCCATCCTTTTTGTGGCGAGTTGAAAATATCATATTTGATATATCCAATATATCAACCTTTGTTGAGTAATCTATTTTGACAACATAGGCGTCATTTTTATTCATAAACTTTTAAGAAATTAGAGTTTTTCGAAGAATTTAAGTAACAACTTTTACATTTACCAAAGTTTTTTTTTTTTTTTTGTTTAGACAATGTAAACAGTTTTTTGTTCTAAAAGTTCAACATTCCGCCTTATAATTTTCGGTTTCTTGACGCAAGTTTCTAATTTGAGGATCCATTTCACAGCATTTTCCACAAGAATTTGCGAAACCGTATGCAATTCTGCAACTTTATGGTTGTAATTTCTCAAGTTTAGTAACTTTTGAATATTTTTTCTTGTAACTACGTTACAGTACCTCGTTCTGCCTATATTTGCCTAGGGTCTTCTTTATGGTCTTCAGCCCATAAAAGCCGCAATTTTTGTCCGATTTCGCTGAAATTTGAAGCAATGAGTTGTACTAAGAACTTTGGCATCCGGTCTGAATATGGTGCATATCGGTCTATATTTACATATAGCTGCCATATAGACCGATCTGCCGATTTTGGGTCTAAAGCCCATAACAGGCGCATTCATTGTCTGATTTCACTGAAATTTGAAACAGTAACGTTTAGCCTTTGGATATTCTGTTTTACTTTGGCTCAGATCGGTCAGGATTTGGGTATAGCTGTCATCTAGACCGATCTCCCGATTTACTGCTGATTTAAGGTCTTGGGCCCATAAAAGGCGCAATTATTGTCCGATTTCGCTGAAATTTGAAACAGTGAGTTGTGTTAAGTCAGTTGATGTCCTTGTTTAATTTGGCTTAGATCGGTCCAGATTTGGATATAGCTGCCATATGACCGATCTTCCGATTTAAGGTCTTGGGCCCATAAAAAGCGCATTAATTGTTCGATTTTACTGAAAATCTGGACAGTGAGTAGTCTTAGGCCATTTAGTATCTGTTTTTAATTTGGCTCAGATCGGTCTAGATTTGGATATAGCTGCCTTATAGACCGATCTCTCGATTTAAGATCCTGGACCCATAATAGGCGCATTCATAGTCCGATTTCGCTGAAATTTGAAACAACAAGTTGTGTTAGGTATCATGACATCATTGTGCAATTTGGCATAGATCGGTCTGGATTTGGATATAGCTGCCAAATGATCGATGTTGTTGCTGTAGTAGCCACATTTGCATGTGGAGATGGGTGGCGATCCTTGTCAAGCTCTTTCAAGATGAGCAAGCTCGTTCCGGTCCAAAGGACCAATCGCCGCGGGAACACAAATAGATCGATCTCTCAGTTTGAGGTCTTGGCCCCATAAAAGGAGCATTTATTGTTCGATTTCGCTGAAATTTAGTTTAATTTAATTAATTTAAATTTAATTTTAGCCTTTCGACATCCTTTTATCGGTCCATATTTTGATTTTGCTTCCAAAAAGACCCATTTTGTTCTAAAAATGTCCGTGTCAAATTTGGTCCAAATCGGACCATATTTCGAAATAGCTGCGATGAGTGCATGAATTATGAATTTTTCACCGGACTATTACGAAAGGTGGTTTAGTTATATACTCGAGGTGGTGGGTATCCAAAGTTCGGCCCGGCCGAACTTAATGCGTTTTCTCATTGTTTTGTGTTCTTTCTCATTGCCTAATCTTTCTTCGGACACAATGGACCTATGTTCCCAGAGTAAAGCAGATAGCCATTGAGCTTGTTCTACAGGTGTCATTGTATAACATAAGATTAATAACCATAACAGCAGTGAACACAAACATCAATTTATAAAATGTTTATTTTGAAGTTTACATTTTTGTAAGGCGAATTCAAAAACTAATTGACATAAAATTTTATCAGCTTGGTTGATGAGACCATCTGATAAATACGCCTTGGATGATTCTAAATGTTTATTTCGATATCGACTTTCGCCTAATCGATTAGTTGACTTTGTGTAAAAAAATCGAGGTTCACTATCACTGATTAAAAAGTGGAATAATCGATTTATAGGTCGATTTGGTCTCATAACAATGTACCCCAATTTTTTGCCAAAATTATATCGCTAATGGGAGCTTTAACAGTTTTTGGACAAACTCAATGGCAAAACAGAATGAAGACCGAAACAGAATGAGCGCAATGAGTATTATTTTGAGTGTCGCGTTGCAAAAATGCAACGCTGCAAAAAAATTTCAAAAAATCTACTCACAAAAGTTGAACAATTTTTAACATTGACGACTACAAACACTACTTCACGTGTGCCAGTAATAAATGATGACCATTTTCAAGCGCCAAATTTTAAAAAATTTTAACTTTACCCCGTGACTGTGGTCTAGGCGTAAATCCGTGTAGACAGAAGTAGATCTTTTCAGCTGGAGATACAAATTGTCCGCGTGTCAAGGCAAAGCGTGCCTCCTAGAAGCTTTTCTGCGAACAGATCGATAACGTTAATGATGCCTTCAAAATGAAAAAGTTTATTTCAAAAACCTATGTCTATACTGAAACGTTGGTAGACGACATGGAAGTGAGAGCAGAGACAACGGAGTATATTTTGAGGCTTTTGGTGAAAACCCATTTTCCACAGTATACTGAGAGTGATCGAAGGATCATCATCACAAAATTTATGGTAAAGAAATCCCTGAGGAGCTTTAAACCATTTAAATCACCCGGACCTGATGGAATATTTGCGGTGTTAATACAGAAGGAGGCTGACTATCTGGCGCCTCATCTGGCCAATATTTTCACAGTGTGCCTAAAGGTACGTTCAGATTGATCAAATATTTGATCCATCTTGCATCTTGTTTTGTTATTTATGCCCAAAATATGTCAAATTCGATAATTCTTGCTTTTGCATTTATATTAAAGTACGTTTACCATGGTCACTAAATCCGGATTTAAGGCTCTCATCAGCTGATTTTATTAAGGGAAAACAGGTGATCGAGCCACTAAATCCGGATTTAGTGGCCAATGTAAACGTGCTTTTAGACACATTTATTTAACACATTTTGTTTGTTCAAAAACGAATCAAATAGCATTAAGGTACGTTCAAATTTATCAAATATTTGATCCATCTTGTTTTGTTATTTATGCCCAAAATATGTCAAATTCGAAAATTCTTGATTTTGCATTGATATTAGACACATTTATTTGACACATTTTGTTTGTTCAAAAACAAATCAAATAGCGTTACCATTAAATGCAAAAATGCTTTTAAAAGTACGTTTACATTGGCCACTAAATCCGGATTTAAGGGAAAACAGGTGATCGAGCCATTAAATCCGGATTTAGTGTCCTATGTAAACGTGCTTTAATATATAAACAAAATTAGATTACACATATATCTTGAGCTAAAATATCGTCTTGTTTTGTTTCTAAGTTAAATACTTTGCGTATCTGGGTCGATTCGATGCCAAGTATTGTCAAAAATTCAAAAAAAAAAATTTTATGTCGGCTGATAGCTTAAGCCGCTTTTACACGGAATGTAAATGTCTTATGACCTGTCACTTTTTGTACTCACATGTAATTGAAAATGTCTGTCAAAATTTGTGAATTTACATATGATTCATAATTTTTGCTATCACACCTGCATTTTATGTCCGTATGACATAACCTAAAAATTTGATCACAAGCTGATTTTTTTATGTGTAAAAATTGTTAAAGTTGTGGAAAAGCTGGTTAATTTATAAAATTGCGAAAACAATTTAATTTTGAGTTACTTTCATTCGACTGATATCAAAAACCGCTGATTTCTTTATGTTTTTGTCAGAAGGAATAGGGGGCGCTCTAATCGAAAGAAATTACATGGGCTATTTTGAAAAGTGATTCTCGTATATTAGTTTTGTTTGTATCACACGGCATGTACAACTCTGCATGTGCTAAATTTGACATGTAAGACAAATACATGCCGTCTAAATGAGCCTTTAGCTTAACCTTATTCAGTGAACCCTGGCATTGAGGATGTCAACTTGTTCTCTTTGTAAATTAATTCTTTGTTTAGATTTTCTCCTATTTTTGTCATTTTCATTCGGCACATATGACATCCTTAATGATGTTAATGGGGCCTATCCACTTTATGTTTTCGAAAATGACCTAACCTTCTATTGGTGAATCCTGCCCCTGTCCTATGGTGATGGGTTTAAAAACAACAAGTGTGAAGGGTTCAGATGTTTTCCAAAGCAAAGCGAGTTAATGCAGATACTGCATGACAGTAAATCGAAACAATTGGAAAGTTTAAACTCAAGCAAGTTAAAGCCCCAATTAGACGAGCCGACAAGTCATACGACATGTCACTTTCTGTAATCATAAGACTTGTCTTATGTAAGTCAAATACGAATAGAGCGCTCTCTAATCGCCATGTATTGTCGTATGTATTGCACTTTTTTTATAGACATGTGTCTACATGTATGTTCGATGAAATAGAAGCTCGATTTAATCGAAAAAGTTGCATATTTATTCCAAAATCCATTTGTCATATTAAATTTTTCTTACGTATCACACGATGTGTACAATTTTCAGCGTGGCTATTTTTGAAATTACATATGACTTGTCGGCTCGTCAATGGAGGCTTTAGTTAAAAGTTTTTAAAATACCTACTCTAAACAAAAAAACTTTTACACTCGTATTCACAAAACTTAAAACAGCTTTATAATGGGTTTATTTGACAGTTCTATAAAGGAAATCTGTCAAATAATCATAGTTTAACACTATTTTAAGTTTTGTGAATATGGGCATTAGTTGTGAACTTCCCTTCATAATTTGTTGAAATTGACAGGGTTGCATTTTTAAAGCAAAATTTTGATCTTTGCCATTGTTGCATTCGGGAATGCATTGGAATCATTGCTTCAACAAACTTCACTTGTTTCCGCTATTTTTAACGCGGTTTAAAATTTGGGTACCTTTTAATCCGGTGTATGAGTTTCGGTACTTTGTACTTTGAATCATTTGGTTTCAAATATTATGGGTCGTTTTACATAATGGCTGTGTATTATTTAAGTATGTACTATATGGTGCATTGCAATGAAATATGTATGAAAATGACATCAATCCAGATTGGCAACTAATGCTAAAGCAGAGTATTTTATTCAGCTTTCGGATTCGTTCAGGATTCACTGAATAAGGTTAAGCCAAGCGATCAGCCGATATACTTTTTTTTTAATATTTGGCAGTACTTGGCATTGAGGATGTCAACTTGTTCTCTTTTTACATTCATTCTTTGTTTACGTTTTCTCCTATATGATGACATTTTCAATCGTCAGATTTGACATCCTTAATGATGTTTATGGGGCCTATCCACTTTGTGTTTTTGCATGTGACCTAACCTTCTATTAGTGAATCCTGGGATTCGTTGTGAAAAAACAAAATTTTTTGTTTAACATAATTGCTTAAGATGCCTTTAGACGAGCAGACATGTCATAGGTTATTTCAAAAATAGCTACTCTGAATGTTGTACACATGATATAATCACCAGGTAGTGTACCGTAAACAGCTGAGTACAATTTTTTCTCGCGAAGTACACAATCTATCAACGAGTGTGTGTGTGTGTATTATAGTTAAGAACCATAGCACAAACAAACAATGAAAAATGGAGCGAACTATTAACATGCTCAAAAACAGGGTTGCACTAATCACTGATTTTGACAGATAGTGTACTCAAAATTTTGTTGTTGGGCAACTGCCACTACCGGTAAATAAATATGTCTTGGTTGTACATATCATAAGCAATCAGCCGACATACAATTTGTGAGTTTTGACAATACTCGGCATTGAGGATGTCAACTTTTTCTCTTTGTACATTCATTCTTTGTTTAGATTTTCTCCTTTTTGTCTCATTTTTATCCTGCACCTTCCTTAATGATCTTCATAGGGCCTATCCACTTTATGTTTTCGAAAGTGGCCTAACCTTCTTTTAGTGAATTCAGGTGTGATATGTACGAAAAGTGTAATATGACAAATGGATTTTGGAATAAATATCCAACATTTTTGAGTGTCGCGTTGCAAAAATGCAACACTGTAAACAAATGCCAAAAAAATCAACACGCAAAACTTGTTATCTTTGACGACTAAAAACAATATCTACATGTGGCAAAAAAAAATATAACTTTACCGGGTTTTTTTTTTTTTTTTTTTGGGGATTTGTGTGCAGAGTTGCATTTGCCTGCAATGACGCTAGATATGACAAGACGAGTTATTGGTGCCTTTAAATAACCAATGGCCATCATGTTCTGGCGGCGATCGGTCCTTGGGAACGGAAGGAGCTTGCTTACCTAAAGGAGCTTGACGAGAATCGCCACCAACCTCCACATACAAATGTGGCTAAGTCATTTTAATTTTATATAAATGTTTCTCGGGGTTTATAATTGCGATTTCATTAAAGTTCTAAAGCCCCGTTTACATTGGCCGCTAAATCCGGATTTAAGGCTCACGTCAGCTGATTTTCTAAAGGGAAACTGGTGATCGAGCCATTAAATCTGGATTTAGTGGCGAATGTAAACGGGGTTTAAGCAATTTTTGAATTCCAGAATGTTTAATCATTGAATAAATATGTTGCGTTCTGCCTCTTTTAGTTTTGTCATTCAGATTGAATGATGACACCATAAGTTTTGATAAGCGGCGATAAGATTGGCCACTTAGCTAATCGGGGATAGCATTTTTCGCCATACAAACTAAGCGGGGAAAATCCGCTTAATGGCTAAATAAAACAAAGCTACTATTACTCATGGCCGGTTACAAAGCACGAAATGATTCAACAAAAAAATTTCGACGAAATTCTGTCATTCGCCAATCTTGTTTTCAGATTATTTGCATTGGAAGAAATATATATAAAACAATTTTATACTATATTTCATACCGATTATTTATAACATGTGAAGATCGAATAAAAACAACATACATAATTATTAAGTATGAACGACCCATTAAGTTTAAAGCAAATTAATCAAAGTACCAAGTACTCAACTGTGGTGGAGTGAGTAACTAGACAAAGAAAAAAACAAATCAATGGCAATTTGTAATGTAATAAACATAAGAAAACTCGTGCGCTAGCCCAAGGAAAATTAAAATAGCATTGCAGCTTATATTAAGTGAGGGTTTTAAAAGGTGAACATCTCTCTAAATGCCACATCAAATTTGCTATGCAATGAAGGAAAGTGTATTGCATAAGGGCGATCTGCATCGATCGTAACAAAAGGTGGTCAGAAAAGGCAAAGCCTCAGCACAATATTTTGTTTAATTATGAAATTCCACATTATTCATGCAGCGTAACGCCTTAAAAATATGTATTTTGATATTATAATGTTAATTTTAATTAAGTGTCAAAATTAAACAAAGTGTGATAATTTAATAAAGTGTTATGCAAATGTATCATGTTTTTCTTAATCGATTTTTTTATTGTCAAGGTATCTTAGAAGGATTCAGTGAGCTTTATTGGACATTACCGAAAACACAATTGAGATGTTCGGATAATATAAACACTTCTACCATTTAAGGTCTTGAGTTCATAAAAGGCACATCTCTTATCTTACTACTCTGAAATTTGTACATAGTCTTGTATGAGACTACACATTGGATGGGGTCATAGCTGCCAAATAGACTGATCTTCAGATGTAAGGCCGCGAGTCTACACAAGTATATATATTATTGGTATCTCTGAAGTTTGAAATAAAATGTAGTGGATCATTCGATGCGCATTTCAAGTACAATCCAAAATTGTTTAAATATTTCCTTATATGTAAAATAGTTGCTCGTATTGTATAGGATAACAAACATGATATATCCAAAATTTGGCTCAGCTATACTTTATTCGTTTGTATGCTCAATTATGTCATTTCGTTCGCATCACATATCTATTTCTTTCACTACAAAGTGTAATATTATTATTCCGTGTTAAACTTTATGACGATATAGCCATGTTTCTCCATTCTTCTGTCTGTTGAAATCACGGCACAGCTTAACGATATTGAGCTGAAACTTCGCAGACAATCTTTTTATACCCATCACCAAATGTCAATATCCGACCCTATAAAATATATATATTCTTGATCGTCGTAAAAGTATAAGACGACCGAGCCATTTCCGTCCATCTGTCTGTTGAAATCAGGCTACAGTCTTTAAAAATAAACATATTTAGCTGTAACTTTGCACATTTTCTGTTTTTATCCATAGGCAAGTGAAGTGGGCTATATCGGACTATATCTTGGTGTAGACCCCATATAAAACGATCTGCCGATTTAAGGTCTTAGGCCCATAAAAGCCGCATTTATTACCCGATTTTGCAGAAATTTGAGACAGAGTTGTTTTCGGTCACTAGACATCCTTGTTTAATTTGGACAAGATCGGTTTAGATTTCGATATAGCTGCCATATAGACCGATTTCTCGACTTAAGGTCTTGGGCCCATAAAAGGCTCGTTTATTGTCCGATTTCGCTGAAATTTGGGACAGAAAGTTGTATTAAGCTCTTCGACATCTTTTTTAAATTTGGACCAGATTGGTTCAGATTTGGATATATCTGCTTTATAGACTAATCTCTCGATTTAAGGTCTTATAATCCAAAAAGTGGCATTTATTGTTCGATTTCGCTGAAATTTAGGGCAGTGAGTTGTGTTAGATCACTCAATATCTTTCTTCAATTTGGCCAATACTAGTCCAGATTTGTATATAGCTGCTATATAGACCGATCTCTTGATTTGAGGTCTTGTGCACATGAAAGGCGAATTTATAATCTAATTTCGCTGAAATTTGGGACAATGAATTGTGTTAAGCACTTCAAAATCTGTTTCCAATTTGGCTTAGACCGCTCTAGATTTAAATAGAGCTGCCATAAAAACCGATCTCTCTATTTTAGGTTTTGGGCACATAAAAGGCGCATTTATTGTCCGATTTCGTTGAAATTTGGGACAGTGAGTTGTGTTGGGTCCCTCAATATCTTTTCAATTTCAATTTTGCCCAGATCGGTTCAGATTAGGATATAGCTGCCATATGACCGATCTCTCGATCTAAGGTCTTGGGCCCCATTTACTATCTGATTTCGCTCTAATTTGACGAAGTGATTTATGTTTGGCTTTTCGACATCCAGGGGTTATATGGTTTAGATCGGCATATATCTGGTTATAGCTGCCAACAAAATCAATATTTTGTTATTCAAAATTGAACATTGACTTTTATTTATTACACCAATCAATGTCCGTGCCGGGTTTGGTCCAAATCGTACATAGCTGCTATGGTTGCACAAAATATACATCTTTTATCGGATTATGACGAAAGGTGGTTTACATATATACCCGAGGTGGCTGGTATCCAAAATTCAGCCCGGCCGAACTTAATGCCTTTTTACTTGTTTTATTTATGCAGGCTATAAAAATTGAAAAAATTAGTTGAAACGATCCATGCCAAATATGTAAACATCGGTATATTTAAGATATAGCTGTCTGTATCGGGTCGCATTCGGCTATAAAAAGGAGGCTCTTTATCATTGAGCTTAAACTTGAATCGGACAGCACCCATTGATATGTGAGAAGTTTGCCCCTGTTCCTTAATGGAATGTTCATGGGCAAAATTGCAATTGAGTTGGCCTTTCTATATTCCTATCGAGTATGGCTAAGATGCAAATGCAAATTGCAAATTTGCCCATGAACATTCCATTAAGGAACAGGGACAAAACTTCTCACATATCAATGAGTGCAGTCCGATTCAAGTTTAATCTCAATGATAAGGCACCTCCTTTTTATAGCCGAGTCCGAACGTCGTGCCTCAGTGCGACACCTCTTTCGGGAGAAGTTTTTTCATGGCAAAGAACCTCACAAATGTTGCCAGCATTAGGAGGTGAAAACCACCGCTGAAAATTTTTTGGGATGTCGACGCCGGGATTTGAACCCATGCGTGCAGCGTCAAAGGCGGACATGCTAACCTGAGCTACGGTGGCCTCCATTATTTTGAATATAGCTGCCATTTATACTGATCTCTCGGATAAAAGCAGAGTATAGCCCTATTTCGCTGGAAGTTTGCACAGTGAGCTTTGTTAGTCTCTTCGACATCTGTTTTCTATATGGCTCAGATCAGTCTATATTTCGACAATGCTGCTATATAGACCAATATCCCAATTTGGGGTATTGGGTCCTAAAAGTCGTATTTTTTAACCCATTTCGCTGGAATTCGCTACAGTGTGCTATGCCAGGCTTTTCGACATGAGGGCTCTATATGGTTTAGATCGGTCTATATTTGGATATAGCGGCCATAGAGACCGATCACCCGATTTAAGTTTTTGGGCCCATAAAAGCTGTATTTTGTTGCCGATTATTCTGAAGTTGGGTACATTGGGCTGTAGTACACCTTCACATCGTCCTGAAAATGGTAAAGATCAGACTATATTTAGATATAACTACCACATAGACCAATATTCTGTTTCACCATTTTGAACGGTGAATTGTATTAGATTGCTCGACGTCGGTGTCGAATCCAAATGGGACCATATTTTGATACAGCCATAGGTTCACATGTTATGCATCTTTCACCAAATAGCGACAAAATGTATCCGACGTGGCGGACATCCATAGTTCGGCCCTGCTTTTTAAGTGCCTTTTTATACCCTCCACCATAAGATGGGGGGTATACTAATTTCGTCATTCTGTTTGTAACTACTCGAAATATTCATCTGAGACCCCATAAAGTATATATATTCTTGATCGTCGTGAAATTTTATGTCGATCTAGCCATGTCCGTCCGTCTGTCCGTCCGTCCGTCCGTCTGTCTGTCGAAAGCACGCTAACTTCCGAAGGAGTAAAGCTAGCCGCTTGAAATTTTGCACAAATACTTCTTATTAGTGTAGGTCGGTTGGTATTGTAAATGGGCCATATCGGTCCATGTTTTGATATAGCTGCCATATAAACCGATCTTGGGTCTTGACTTCTTGAGCCTCTAGAGTGCGCACTTCTTATTCGATTGGAATGAAATTTTGCACGACGTGTTTTCTTATGATATCCAACAACTGTGCCAAGTATAGTTTAAATCGGTGCATAACCTGATATAGCTGCCATATAAACCGATCTTGGGTCTTGACTTCTTGAGCCTCTAGAGTGCGCAATTCTTATCCGATTGAAATGAAATTTTGCACGACGTGTTTTGTTATTATATCCAACAACTGTGTTAGGTATGATTCAAATCGGTCCATGACCTGATATAGGTGCCATATAAACCGATCTTGGGTCTTGACTTCTTGAGCCTCTTGAGGGCGCAATTCTTATCCGAATGGAATGGAATTTCGCACGACGTGTTTTGTTATGATACCCAACAACTGTGCCAAGTATGGTTTAAATCGGTCCATAACCTGATATAGCTGCCATATAAACCGATCTTGGGTCTTGACTTCTTGAGCCTCTAGAGGGCGCAATTCTTATCCGAATGGAATGGAATTTCGCACAACGTGTTTTGTTATGATACCCAACAACTGTGCCAAGTATGGTTCAAATCGGTTCATAACCTGATATAGCTGCCATATAAACCGATCTTGGGTCTTGACTTCTTGAGCCTCTAGTGAGCGCAATTCTTATCCGATCAGAATGGAATTTCGCACGACGTGTTTTGTTATGATACCCAACAACTGTGCCAAGTATGGTTCAAATCGGTCCATAACCTGATATAGCTGCCATATAAACCGATCTTGGGTCTTGACTTCTTGAGCCTCTAGAAGGCACAATTCTTATCCGATTTGAATGAATTTTTGCACGAAGTATTTCGTTGTGATATCCAACAACTGTGCCAAGTATGGTTGAAATCGGTCCATAACCTGATATAGCTGTCATATAAACAGATCTGGGGATTTGACTTCTTGAGCTTCTAGAGGGCGCAATTCCTATCCGATTTGGCTGAAATTTTGCATGACGTATTTTATTTTTACTTTCAACAACTGTGTCAAATAAGGTTCAAATCGGTTCATAACCTGATATAGCTGCCATATAAACCGATCTGGCATCTTGACTTCTTGACCCCTAGAGGTCGCAATTATTATCCGATATGCCTGAAATTTTGTACGACGGATCCTCCCATGACCATCAACAAACGTATATATATATATATATATATATATATATATATCGCCCGATTTTCACTCCTAGAGCCACTACAAGCACATTTATTGATCTATCTTGCCAAAATATTGCACAACGCTTTCCTCAATGACTACCACAATTTGGTCAAAATCGGTTCAGATTTAGATACAGCTCCCATATATATGTTCGTCCGATTTGGAGTAATATTGTCATAAAATGGTCTTTTGTTTACCGATTTTTCCGATATTCGGCAGGAGGGATTTTCTCTTGACTCTTAATAATACTGGTAAATTCCATAGAAATCGGTTCAGATTTAGATATAGCTCTCATATATATTGCCCGATTTTAACTTTTAGAGTCACTGCAGGCGCATTTATTGATACATCTTGCCAAAATTTTGCAAACTGCTTTCCTCGACGACTGCCATAGTATCTGAGGAGTTTGCTCGAAATCAGTTCAGATAAGATATAGCTCTCATATATATGTTCGTCCGATTTTGAGAAATATTGCAAAAACGTGATCATTTGTGTTCCGATTCTGTCGAAATTTTGAAGGAAGGATTTCCTTATGACTCTCGATACTACTGGTGGATTTCAAAGAAATCGGCACAGATTCGGATATAGCTGTCATATATGTATATCGCCAGATTTTCACACTAAGAGCCACTGCAAGCGCATTGTTTGACCAATCTTACCAAAATTTTGCACAGCGCTTTCCTCGACGACTACCACATTATTCGAGAAGTTTGTTCGAAAACGATTCAGAATTGGATGTAGCTCCCATATATACGTTCCTCAGATTTTGGGTAATTTGCCATAATGTTGCCATTTGTCAACCGTAGTTTTTACAGTTTGAACATATTTGCTCGCCGAGGTCCATCAAAATTGGTTCAGAATTGAATGTAGGTCCCACATTTTACTTATAAGGTAGGTGTAGGCTATTATGCAGTCGGCACCGCCCGACTTTTGCCCTTCCTTACTGGTTATTGTTCGCTTTTTCTTAAATTTTGTAAGATTTCACTTGTCTTCTCCAAGTTGTTTATTTGTCCAATCTTTTAAAGCCGTTTTTTCGTTTCTTTTTTACTGAGAGATAAACAACTTGTTTTCTTGCAAGAAGTTTCTTTTCGCTCTGTTGTTACATTGTTTTTCAGTGATTTATGAAACTTTTTATTTTCATGTTTACTTGCATTCGATAATATAATGTTGCTTGCAACTTTTGCAACAACTTTGCAAACATCTCGAATTTATGTCTTAAACTCCTATTTCTCGATAACTTCAACATATTCCATGTGGTGAGGAATTGTTGTCCTTGCATCATCTGGGTAGTTCATGGGGCGTAAGGCTAATTTCTGTCAAATATCAAAAGAACAATGGGGGTTTGTTTTATGGTACTAAAAAGGCAAGACTGTTTAAAAGAGTTTTACTTGAACATGTAAGTAAATCATTTTGTTGAATAAACCAGGTCTACTTGATTATGGGCAGTGCTCCCAGATATTTTTCATGTAGAATCATCAAAATTAAGAAAAAGTTGTCAATATCAGAAACAAATTGTGAGAATGCAAATTTTGCCTATGAACATTCCACTAAGAAACAGGAACAAACTTCTCACCTATCAGTAAGTGCAGTACAATTCAAGTTTAAGCTTAATGATAAGGGGCCTCCTTTTTATAGCCGAGTCCGAACGACATGCCGCAGTGCGACGCCTCTTTCGAGAGAAGTTTTCCATGGCATATTACCTCACAAATGCTGCCAGCATTAGGAGGGGAAAGCCATTGCTGAAAATTTTTATACCCTTCACCATAGAATAGGGGTATACTAATTTCGTCATTCTGTTTGTAACACCTCGAAATATGTGTCTAAGAACCCATAAACTTAAACACGACTTAGAATGACATGACGATCAAGAATATATATTCTTCTTGATCGTCATGTCATTCCAAGTCGATATAGGCATGTCCGTCCGTCTGTCTATCGAAAGCACGCTAACTTTCAAAGAAGAAAAGCTAGCCGCTTGAAATTTTACGCAAACACTTTTTATTAGTGTAGGTCGGTTGGTATTGCAAATGGGTCAAATCGGTCCATGTTTTGATATAGCTGCCATATAAACCGATCTTGGGTCTTAAATTCTTGAGCCTCTAGAGGGCGCAATTCTTAACCGATTTTATTGAAATTTTGCACGTGAATCCCCAAATAAGGTAATATTAGATACGTGGTCTACTTCCAAATACCAGTAATTTGAGCTCCATATTTCTTTAGTAGGCAAACATGACAGGCTTGGGGGGTGCTTTTGGGGGATCGGCGGCCACTCAGTGACTTGGACTTGAAATATATATCAGATTCTTGTTCTATTCTAGAATACCTTTTATTTGGTGTTGTTATAGGTGGTGTTATAGGGGTGGGGCCCCATAGACACCTTTTCCCGAAAATTGATATAAGATTCGTGCTTTACTCTCAAAGACTTTTCATTTGAACCCCATATTGCTTTGATCATCAATTTGTCCAATATCCCTTATTTTTGAGGACGGGCGGCCCCCAATCACTTGGTCCTACATTTGGATTTCAGATTAGTATTCTACATTCAAAAACCTTTTATTAATGCCCCATATTGCCATGGTAAGTTAATAAGTCCTGTTTGGGGGGTGTTTTGGGGAAGGGGTGGATCCCCAGAAATTTAGTCCCATATTTAGATACCAGATACGTATTCTACACGCAAATATTTTTCATTTGAGTCCCACATTGATATGGTCGGTAAATATGTACGATTTAATGGTGTTTTGTGGGTTGGGGTGGTCCCCCAAACACCTGGTCCGACAACTGAATTTCATATGTGTTTTCTAATCATAAATATATTTGATTTGAGACCCATATTGTCGTGATTGGTCTATATATATATACATATTTGGTAAATTGAGGGTGGGGGGGAGGCGGCCCCCCGTAGTACCCCATCCGAAATTTTGATACCAAATTTCTTTGATATACCCACTACCGAAGTAAGGGGCTACATTCATTTTGTCATTCCGTTTGCAACACATCGAAATATCCATTTCCAATCCTATCTATTCTATCTACATATATATATATATATAAATGAATTTTTGTTTGTTTGTTTGTTTGTTTTTGAGTTTGTAAATTTGTTTCTTCCGTATAGACTCAAAAACGGCTAAACTGATTTCTTTGAAATTTTTACAGATTTTGGGAAATGTTCCAGATGGAGCAATAGGCTATATAATTTTTTGATATCGCAATGGGGGCGGACCCTCCTTCCTACCCCAAAATTACTACCCCCTAGGTCCAAGTACTTAGGGGGCCGCCCCAAACCCCTTAAAATAGGCTTATTTGACGATCATGACAGTATGGGACTCAAATGAAAGGTATTCAGGAGTAGATTACAAATATGGTCAGCATAATGAAATGGGGCGGACCCTCCACCGTTACCCCAAAAATACCACCCAAAATCAAAAGTGAACCGATAAGGACAATATGGATATCAAATGAAAAGTATGCGAGAGTAGGTAACGAATCTGGCATACAAATTCATGTCGAAGTATAGGGGGTTACCCCACCCCCATAAAAACGCCCAAAATGGTCACATTAGCCAATCACGGATATATGGGACTCGGTTTGATTGTTCCGTATAGACTGAAAAACGGCAGAATCGATTTTCTCGAAATTTTCGCAAATTGTGCGGGTTGGTCTGGAAAGAAACATATAATTTTTCGGTATCAGAAGGGGGACGGACCCTCCCCCTTATGCCAAAAACACAACCCAAAATCTAAATTGGACCGATCGGGACAATATAGGTATCAAATGAAAGGTATAGGAGAGTAGAATACAAATATAGTATTAAAATACCCATCGGGCCACTCCAACCCCAAATTTCCGCCAAACAGGCATATTGGACGTTCATTTCAGTATGGGGCTCAAATGAAAGGCATTTGGGAGTAGATTTCGAAACTGGCATACAAAATCAAATCGAAGTATAGGGGGTCACGCCACCCCTCAAAAACGCCATTAGACCCATTATGGCTATACGATACTTGGCTGAACCGATATTCTTAAAATGTTCATAGATTGTGTACGTTTGTCTGGAAGAAAACATAGGCCATATAATTTTTAGATATCGGGTGGAGGTGGACCCTCCCCCTTACCCCAAAAACGCCACCCATATCCGAAAGTGGTCCGGATAAGAGTAATGGGAGGTCGTCCACCCCAAAGCACCCCTAAATGGCCATATTAGCCGACCATGGATACATGGGACTCAAATGAAAGGTACTAGGGAGTAGGTTGCGAATATGACATCAAAATTTGCGTTCAAGTCTAGGTGGCGTTTTTCCTCTTAAAGATACGTCAAATGGGTTATTTGACCTATTATGACAATATGGGACTCATATGCAAGGTATTTGAGAGTAGAAAAAAAATTTGATATCTAATTTTGGACCCAAGTGTTTTGGGGTAGGCCATAAAGCACCCCTAAACTTAACTTCAATTCCGTTGGGAATAAAGAACGAATTTGATATCTATTTTTAGTGCAAAGTGCCGATGGCCGCCCTGCCCCAAAACACTTTCCAAACGGTTCATATATACCGGTCATGACAATATGGAGCTCAAAGTTATTTGGGAGTGCAGCACGAATTTGATATCCATATTTGAGTCGAAATGTCTGAGCTGCCATCTCTCCACTAATGAGAACATTTCCTTAAGGAAGAACATTACCACCAGGAACCGAGAAGGGGCAAATTCTCACACATCAATGAGTGCTTTCCGATTCAAGTTTAAACTCAATCATAAGAGACCTTTTCTTATAGCCAAGTCCGAACGGCGTCCCACAGTACGACACCTCTTTGGAGACCATTTTTTTAAATCTAAGACGGTCAAGACATGTCTAAAATCTACGACGGTCTAGCCAATCTAAGACGGTCTAGCCATATCCGTCCGTCTGTCTGTTGGAATCACGCTACAGTCTTTAAAAATAGAGATATTGAGCTAAAACTTTGCACAGATTCTTTTTTGCTCATAAGCAGGTTCAGTTCAAAGATGGGCTATATCGGACTATATCTTGAGATAGCCCCCATATAGACCGATCCGCCGGTTTAGGGTCTTAGGCTCATAAAAGCCACATTTATTATTTTGGACAGTGAGTTGTGTTAGGCCCCTCGACATCTTTTTTCAATTTGGCCCAGATCGGTCAGGATTTTGATATAGCTGCTATATAGATCAATCTCTCGATTTAGTGTTTTGGGCCCATAGAAGGCGCATTTATTGTCCGATATCGCCGAAATTTGGGACAGTGAGTTATGTTAGGGCCCTCGACATCCTATTTCAATTTGGCCCAGATCGATCCAGATTTGGATATACCTGCCATATAGACCGATCTCTTGATTTAAGGTCTCGGGACCATAAAAGGCGCATTTACTATTCGATCTCACCGAAATTTGGGACAGTGAGTTGTGTTAGGCCACATAGACCGATCTTTCGATTTTAGGTCTTGGGCCAAAAAAAGCGCATTTATTGTACATTTATTGTATTGATAGTGAGTTGTGTTAGGTAACTCGATTTGGCCCAGATCGGTTCAGATTTGGATATAGCTGCCGCATAGACCGATCTCTCGATTTAAAGTCTTGGCCCCATGAAAGGCACATTCATAATCCGATTTCGCTCAAATTTGACACCGTGACTTGTGTTAGTCTTTTAGAAATCCGTGTCATATATGGTTCAGATCGGTCTTTATTTGAATATGGCTACCAAAAAGACCAACATTTTGTTCTACACATTTGAACAATAGCTTATACTTATTAGACCATGTCGAATTTGGTCCAAATCGGACCATATTTCAATAAAGCTTCTATGGGGGCATAAGTTATGAACTTTTCGCCATATTATGACAAAAGGTGGTTAACATATATACCCGAGGTGGTGGGTATCCAAAGTTCGACCTGGCGAAAGTTAATACTTTTTTACTTGTTATATATAAGAAGTAGATAGCCACCCTATTGAGCGATCTGCCGATTTAAGGTCTTAAGACCAATAAAGCCACATTTTAATCTGATTTCGATGACATTTGGGAGAGTGAGTTTTATTAAGGCTCCCGAAATCCTTGTTCTATACGGCCGAGATCGATCCTTACTTAGACATAGCTGCCATAGAGACCGGTCTCACGATTTGAGGTCTTGGCCTCATAAAAGGAGCACTTATTATCCGATTTCGCTGAAACTTGACACAGTGACTTATGGTCGACGTTGGATGTTGGTCAGTGAAGCTGTAGCCATCGCACAATTCCCATCAATTATTCTTCCGCTGATATTTTCTTATATAAAGGTAACATCTAGTACCCCCTGCCTGTTGCTGGTAATAAAGTCCGGTTTATTTCCTTAACTACATATTGCCAGATTGGAACTTATAATACAATCGATAAGCAGCTCGTTTATATCTGAACTTCCGCATATCTGCTGATGTGTATTAGCATCACTTCCCACAATGAGGCCCTTTTTCCCTGCGCAAGCGGCTTCAACCACCAACTTAAGACTTGAAGGAGGCATCTCTAGTGCCATATTTAGAGAAGCCAACCAGTAATGAAACTTGTTAGTTTCAAGGCTGGCTACTACTGAATCTACAGTGCTTGGTGAGGGAAGAAGGTATGTGCTTGTGATATCACAATGAACTAAAATATATATGCATAAGCATGTAAGTCTGTTTGGTACTATAAGCTTAACTAATCTAATCATTGACTTATTTATATGTACACCAAATTTCATAGTTCAGGCAGATTTTTTGAATTTTTTGTGCATATTGCAAGGCTTCAAATTTCATCAAAATCTTATAAATATTAGCTTGTGGTAAACTCTGTATTCTGGCTGAATTGGTGAAGCAGACTACTTTCCAGCTCTATGCTTCCCCCTGGGCATAGAAGTGGCAAAGTGTCTTCGACGACAATGGTTTTAACATATATGTACATGGCTATGGGGTTCTTGCCCTTATTCCATTGCCCCAATGTTCGATTTGTCCAGTTATTTCTTTGAAATTTAGAAGTTTGCAACAAACTATTTTTCTTTTATCCTATTTTGGCTATTTAATTTACATTGGCATACGATAGTAAAAACCTACATACGAGTACACAGCAACCGTTTAAACAAAAAGGCATTGAATGCATTTTCAAGACATTCCATTCTTACACAGACGAGTGAAAAATTGATGATCACTACAAAATGAATAAAAATGCCTTTGTTTTGTGCACTGAATAGCTGTTTGAACATTTCCGAAAATTTGTTAGTTTTTTAGAATTTTAAATGCCAATAACCTTTTTACATATAAGCTTAAGATTGTATATATAAATGTGTTGTTTTAAATTGTAAAATATGGCAAAACTATTTATTAGTTTTTGGAGAAATATGCACATGTGGTAGAAGTTAGAATTTTTGATTCTTTTATGTAACAAATTCCAAGTAAACACTTTTTTTGTGTGCCAAGGCACACCTACTGCAGCAAAGCTGACCAAATATCATAGGGTACAGAGTATTACAAAGAAGTGCATTTCTTTGTAACACTTAGTAGGAAGGACCCATTCATAAGCGTACAGATTATCTTAGAAACAATTTTTGATCCGATTTATGATGGGTCAGCAGAGAAACACCTCAAGAAGGTGGACTGTCTCCTCTACTTTGGAATGTAGTCATTAACAATATATTATTGTCTCTCGTCATCGCGTATGTTGATGACGTGGCAAAAGCGGACGAGCTTGCGAGACTATGAATTACCTTACACATACCAGGGAAACTGGAAATTGTGGGTATGCCTCTAGCGACATGTAAGCTAAGTTTCCAGGACCGAAGAAGAAGAGACTACTGAACACCTTCTGTGTGTATGTCACGCACTGGCAATCAGAAGCAGTTCCACATTATTATACCCACCACAGAAGGATGGGGGTATATTCATCTTGTCATTCCGTTTGCAACACATCGAACTATCCATTTCCGACCCTATAAAGTAAATATATTCTTGATCACCGTAAAAATCTAAGGCGATCTAGCCATGTCCGTCCGTCTGTCCGTTGAAATCACGCTACAGTGTTTAAAAAATAGAAATATTGAGCTGAAACTTTGCACAGATTCTTTTTTATAGCATCCACCATAGGATGGGGTTATACTAATTTCGTCATTCTGTTTGTAACTACTCGAAATATTCGTCTAAGACCCCATAAAATGTATATATTCTTGATCGTCATGTCATTTTAAGTCCGTCCGTCCGTCCGTCTGTTCGTCTGTCTGTCGAAAGCACGCTAACTTTCGAAGGAGTAAAGCTAGCCGCTTGAAATTTTGCACAAATACTTCTCATAAGTATAGGTCGGTTGGGATTGTAAATGGGCCGTATCGGTCCATGTTTTGCTATAGCTGCCATATAAACCGATCTTGGGTCTTGACTTCCTGAGCCTCTAGAGGGCACAATTCTAATCCTTTAAGAATAAAATTTTGAACGACGTGTTTTGTTATGATATCCAACAAATGTGCTAAGTATAGTTCAAATCGGTCCATAACCTGATATAGCTGCCATATCAACCGATCTTGGGTCTTGACTTCTTGAGCCTCTAGAGTGCGCAATTCTTATCCGATTAGAATGAAATTTTGCACGAGGGGTTTTGCTTTGACTTCCAACACCTGTGCTAAATTAGGTTCAAATCGATAGAACCTGATATAGCTGCCATAGAAACCGATCTTGGGTCTTGACTTCTTGAGCCTTTAGAGGGCGCAATTCTTATCCGATTGGATTGAAATTTTGTACGACGTGTTTTGTTATGATATCCAACAAATGTGCCAAGTATGGTTCAAATCGGTTAATAAACTGATATAACTGACATAAAAACCGATCTCGGATCTTGACTTCTTGAGCCTCAGAGGTCGCAATTTTTATCCGATTTGCCTCAAATTTTGTACGACGGATCCTCTCATGATCATCAACATAGGTGTTTATAATCGTCTGAATCGGTCTATAGCCCGAGACAGCTCCCATATAAATCGATCTCTCTATTTTACTTCTTGGGCCCCCAAAGGGCGCAATTCTTATTCGAATTGGCTGACATTTTACACAGGTCTCCAACATATAATTTAATTATGGTCCAAACCGGACCATAACTTGATATCGCTCTAATAGTAGAGCAAATCTTTTCTTATATTCTTTTTTGCCTAAGAAGAGATGCCGAGAAGAGAACTCGACAATTGCGATCCATGGTGGAGGGTATATAAGATTCGGCCCGGCCGAACTTAGCACGCTTTTACTTGTTTAAGAATTTGCCTGATTTAGTGGATGTTAACATTCGAGATTTTTTGAGCTTTTTAAGGCGATCTGAATGTTTGAACGATAGGAATTAGAAGGCGTCTTCCTTGCCTTGTTCATTTAGTATTTAAATTACTAAATTTTCCATGAACATTCCATAAAGGAACAGGGAATACAGGGAATTGGAGTGCAGTCTGATTAAAGTTTATTAAATTTCAAGCTCAATGATAAGGGCCTCCTTTTGCACGCCGAGTCCGAAGGGCGTGCCGTATAGCGACACCACCTGGTATAGAGGAGTTTTAAAATGGCAAATTTTTATACCCACCACCGAAGGATGGGGGTATATTCATTTTGTCATTCCGTTTGCAACACATCGAAATATCCATTTCCGATTCTATAAAGTATATATATTCTTGATCAGCATAAAAATCTAAGACGATCTAGCAATGTCCGTCCGTCTGTCTGTTGAAATCACGCTACAGTCTTTAAAACTAGAGATATTGAGCTGAAATTTTGCACGGGTTCTTTTTTGTCGATAAGCAGGTTAAGTTCGAAGATAGGCTATATCGGACTACATCTTGATATAGCCCCCATATAGTCCGATCCGCCGCTTTAGGGTCTTATGGCTATAAAAGCGACATTTATTATCCGATTTTGCTGAAACTTGGGACAGTGAGTTGTGTTAGGCCCTCGACATCCTTCGTCAACGTCCTTCTTTAATTTGGCATACATCGGTCGAGATTCGGATATAGCTGCCATATAGACCGATCCGCTGACTTAAAGTCTTAAACCTATAAAAGGCGCACATATAGTTCGATTTTGCCAAAATTTGGGAAAGTGAGTTTTGTTAGGCCCTTCGACATCCTTCTTCAATTTGGCCTAGAACGGTTCAGATTTGAATATAGTTGCCATTTAGACCGATCTCTCGATTTAAAGTTTTGGGCCCATAAAAGGCGCATTTATTGTCCGATGTCGCCGAAATTTGGGACAGTTAGTTAAGTTAAGCCCCTCCACAAATTTTTTGTAGCATATAGCTGCCATACAGACCGATATCTCGATTTAAGGCTTTGGGCCCCAAAAAGGCGCATTTATTGTCCGATGTCGCTGAATTTGGGGACATTGAGTTGTTTTAGGCCCCTCGACATCCGTGACAGTGAGTTGTGTTAAGCTCTTCGACATTTTTCTGAAACTTGACCAAAATGGATTCAGATTTCGATAAAGCTGCCTTATAGACGGATATCTCGATTTAAAGTCTTGGCCCCATAAAAGGCGCATTTAAAATCCGATTTCACTGAATTTCGACACAGTGACTTGAAGTAGGCTTTTTGACATCCGTGTCGTATATGGTTCAGATCGGATTATTTTTATATATATCTACTAAAAAGATCAATATTTTGTTATACACAATTGAACAATGACTTGTACTTATTAGAATTTGGTCCAAATCGGAACATGTTTCGATATAGCTGCTATAAGGGTAAAAAGTATACATTTTTCACCTGATTTTGACGAAATCACTTTTTACTTGTTTCCTCATGTTCTTTCCACAATTGCGTTCAGGATCATATGCGGACAAGCTAACTTCTGAGCTTCGGTGGCCTGCCTCGTTTATAGTGATGTTTATATATTGTGCCTGATATTGCATTGTTCATTGATTATGACTACCTTCACTACCACTCGTCAAATACCAGCAAAATGAACCCTGCTAAATACTTCCTTAAAACAAATGCCAAAAAGAGATACCACATCATGGTTGTATATCATTCATAATACATTCATTCAACCGTCAATTCATCAATCGATTGTCATGTAACATACAAATTACAATAGCCCATCTCTTTGTGTTTATTTAATTGTGTGAAATTTGTTCGTCGAAATTTAGCGATGAGTCATGGCTCAATAAAATGCTGACATTTTACTTAACTTTCACGCACAATTTATAAATGATTATGAATTTGTTTGTGGGCTACCGTATTAAATAACGTGTCTCCCGTTCATCATATCGCCTCCCATTAATCACCGCGGCAACTGTATTATTATACAATATCTACTGCAGCGGAAGTCTAGTGATATACTAAGCCTATGTTTAGGAATTATACACGTCAAAAAATTTAAGTTAAGTTGTGGTTAGTTGGAGAATAGTATGTTTAAGCAATGATTCGTTTCCTTAGAGAGATTGTTCAAAATATGCGAGGCAAATTTAATAGCTTTTTAATATCCACCACCATAGGATAGAAGCCAACAAATTGCATCATTTCCTTTGTAACACCTTGAAATATTAAAATTCATTACTATGGCATGAGATAAAGAAGTGAAAATTGCTCTGCCATTTTGAAGTCGATAAAGATATTCTAAGAATATCTGAAACAGATGTGAGATAAGGCGCTTATTATATAATGTACAACATTTCGCGACCCGAGAACGAAAAGAATTTATGGTAAATAATCACTAAAATAAAAAACAAGTAAAAGCGTGCTAAGTTCGGCCGGGCCGAATCTTATATACCCTCCACCATGAATCGCATCTGTCGAGTTCTTTTCCCGGCATCTCTTCTTAGGCAAAAAAGGATATGAGAAAAGATTTCCTCTGTTATGGTATTGTGGTCCAACAATTAAATTATATGTTAGAGACCTGTGTAAAATTTCAGCCAATTCGTATAAGAATTGCGCCCATTGGGGCTCACGATGTAAAATAGAGAGAACGATTTATATGGGATCTGCATCGGGCTATAGACGGATTCAGACCATAATAAACACGTTTGTTGATGGACACGAGAGGATCCATCGTACTAAATTTCAGGCATATCGGATAATAATTGCGACCTCTAGGGGTCAAGAAGTCAAGATCCCAGATCAGTTTATATGACAGCTATATCAGGTTATGAACCGATTTTAACCTTATTTGACACAGTTGTTGAAAGTAAAGATAAAATACGTCATGCAAAATTTCAGCCAAATCGGATAAGAATTGCGCCCTCTAGAGGCTCAAGAAGTCAAGACCCAAGATCGGTTTATATGGCAGCTATATCAGGTTATGGACCGATGTGAACCATACTTGGCACAGTTGTTGGATATAATAACAAAACACGTCGTGGAAAATTTCATTTCAATCGGATAAGAATTGCCCACTCTAGACGCTCAAGAAGTCAAGACCCAAGATCGGCTTATATGGCAGCTATATCAGGTTATGAACCGATTTGAACCATACATGGCACAGTTGTTGGATATCATAACAAAATACTACCTGCCAAAATTCATTCTGATAGGATAGGAATTGCGCACTCTAGAGCCTCAAGAAGTCAAGACCCAAGATCGGTTTAAATGGCAGCTATATCAGGTTATGGACCGATTTGAACCATACTTGGCACAATTGTTGGATATAATAACGAAACACGTCGCGCAAAATTTCATTCCAATCGGATAAGAATTGCGCACTCTAGAGGCTCAAGAAGTAAAGACCCAAGATCGGCTTACATAGCAGCTACATATATCAGGTTATGAACCGATTTGAACCATACTTGGCACAGTTGTTGGATATAGCAAAACACGTCGCGCAAAATTTCATTCCAATCGGATAAGAATTGCGCACGCTAGAGGCTCAAGAAGTCAAGACCCCAGATCGGTTTATATGGCAGCTATATCAGGTTATGGACCGATTTAAACCATACTTAGCACAGTTGTTGGATATCATAGCAAAACACGTCGTGCAAAATTTTATTCCAATCTGATACTAATTGCGCACTCTAGAGGCTAAAGAATTCAAGACCCAAGATCGGTTTATATGGCAGCTATATCAAGGTATGAACCGATTTGAACCATACTTAGCACAGTTGTTGGATATCATAACAGAACATGTCGTGCAAAATTTCATTCCAATCGGATAAGAATTGCGCACTGTAGAGGCTCAAGAAGTCAAGACCCAAGATCGGTTTATATGGCAGCTATATCAAAACATGGACCGATATGGCCCATTTACAATACCAACCGACCTACACTAATAAGAAGTATTTGTGCAAAATTTCAAGCGGATAGCTTTACTCCTTCGGAAGTTAGCGTGCTTTCGACAGACAGACGGACGGACGGACGGACGGACGGCTAGATCGACATAAAATGTCACGACGATCAAGAATATATATACTTTATGGGGTCTCAGACGAATATTTCGAGTAGTTACAAACAGAATGACGAAATTAGTATACCCCCCATCTTATGGTGGAGGGTATAATAATCACTAAAATAAAAAAAAATCCGCACGAATCTTTATTTGTGGTCTAATTTTCAAACTATTCTTATACCTATGGGCATATATTAACTTTGTCGTTCCGTTATCAACACATCGAAATATTAATGTCCTGCAAAGTAGATACAGCCGAAACCGCATAAGCGAAACGCTAAAAACTCATTGATTTGGTTTCACTTATCCGTAATTTTCACTTAAGCGTAGTTCCGATAAGTGCAATTAGTTTTCAGTTAAGCGATATAAGTGCAAATCCAAGAGAATTTTCACGTCAAAGTACTAATAATGTATGAAATAACTTGAGTTGAAAACAAGTAAGAGCGTGCTAAGTTCGGCCGGGCCGAATATTACATACCCTCCATCATGGATCGCATTTGTCGAGTTCTATGCGCGTCATCTCTTTTTAGGCAAACAAAGTGTATTGACTAAGAACTGTTATGCTATTGGAGCTATATCCAGTTACAGTCCACATAAATGAATGCTGAACATTGTAGAAGTCATTGTGTAATATTTCAGTTCATTCGGATAAGAATTGCATCTTGTAGGGGCTCAAGACACAAAATCCGGAGATAGGTTTATATAGGAGCTATATCAAGCTATTGATCGATTCACAACATATTAGACACGTATGTTGGAGGTCATGAAAGAAGCCGTTGTACAAAATTTCTGCCAAATCGGATGAGAATTGCGCCCTCTAGAGGCTCAAGAAGTCAAGATCCCAAATCGGTTTATATGACAGCTATATCTGGTTATGTACCGATTTAAGTCATACTTAGCACAGTTATTGGAAGTCATAACAAAACTTCTCTAGCAACATTTCAGCCAAATCGGATGAGAACTGCGCGCTCTATACCAGATTATGGACCGCTATGAATCATACATAGCACAGTTGTTGAAAGTGATACCAAAATACTACGTGCAAAATTTCTGTTAAATCGGACGAGAATTGCGCCCTCTAGATGCTCAAGAAGTCAAAACCCAAGATCTGTTTATATCGCCGCTATATCAAAACATGCACCGATTTGAACCATTTACAATCCCAACCGACCTACACTAATAAGAAGTATTTGTGCAAAATTTCAAGCGGCTAGCTTTACTTCTTCGAAAGTTAGCATGCTTTCGACAGACAGACGGACGGCCGGACGTGGCTACATCGACTTAAAATAACATGACGATCAAGAATATATATACTTTATGGGTTTTCAGACGCATATTTCGAGGTGTTACAAACAAAATGACGAAATTAGTATACCCCCATCCTATGGTGAAGGATATAAAAAAGAGCAATAATCAGTAGAACTTATTAAAAGTCAGAGATAAGCTGTATATTAACATATGTTTTTGTGAATTTTATTGATGACTCGATTTTTATACCCACCACCGAACGATGGGGGTATATTCATTTTGTCATTCCGTTTGCAACACATCGAAATATCCATTTCCGACCGTATAAAGTATATATATTCGTAAAAATCTAAGACGATCTAGCCATGTCTGTCCGTCTGTCTGTTGAAATCACGCTACAGTCTTTAAAAATAGAGATATTGAGCTGAAACTTTGCACAGATTAATTTTTTTGTCCATAAACAGGTAAAGTTTGAAGATGGACAATATCGGACTATATATTGATGTAGCCCCCATATATATTGATCCGGCGATTAGGGGTCTTAGGCCAATAAAAGCCACATTTATTATCCGATTTTGCTGAAGTTTGGGACAGTGAATTTTGGTAGACCGTTCGACATCCGTCGTTAATTTGGCTCTGATCGGTTCAGATTTGGATAAACCCCCATATAGACCGATCCTCCAACCAAGCTACATTTATTATCCGATTTCGCTGATATTTGGGACAGTGAGTTGTGTTAGGCCCTTCGACATCTTTTTTCAATTTGGCCTAGATCGGTTCAGATTTGGATATAGCTGCCATATAGACCGATTTCTCGATTTAAGGTTTTGGGCCCATAAAATGCGCATTTATAGTCCGATGTCGCTGAAATTTGAGACAGTTTTCTGCAACTTGGCCCAAATCGGTCCAGATTAGGATATAGCTGCCATACAGACTGATTTCTCGATTTAAGGTTTTGGTCCCATAAAAGGGGCATTTATTATCCGATTTCACTGAAATTTCACAGTGACTTAAGTTAGGCTTTTCGACATCCATGTCGTATATGCTTCAAATCGGAACATATTTTGATATAACTGCTATAGGACATAAGGTATGAAATTTTCACTGATTTTTACGAAAGGTGGTTTACGTATATACCCGAGGTGGCAGTGGCGGCCTGCCGAACTTTGGATACGTAAAAAGCTATTTTAAAAAAATAGCTACTAAAAGACCAATATTTTGTTATACACAATTGAGCAATGACTTGTACCTATTAGTATTTGGTCCAAATCGGAACATATTTCGATATTGTTGCTATGGGGCATAAGGTATGCTTTTTTCACCAAATTTTGACGAAAGGTGGTTAGATATATATACGAGGTGGTGGGTATTTAACGCCTTTTTATTTGTTCACTTATACGTTTTAAGTTTCATATCAAAACTATTTGGGTTAAACAACTTTTTCAGTTTAGCGGTTTTTGCAGTTAAGTGTTTTTCGCATAAGGGAACTTAATTGCATTGACTTACACCAAAATGTATTGTTTCTTTCCATTAAATTTCACTTAAGAGGGGCTTTTCACTAAAGCATTGTGACGACGAAAGTCGTCATTCTGATTTTCGGTCACACCATTGAAGCATTCGTATAATGTTGTTTTGAAGAATTATCAATAAACTCTGCCAGCTTAACCCTTGTGTATATCCTCCGTTAGGCAAAAACAAAACGACGACGACTCATCGCCAGCCACGTGTTGTGTGGCCCTTCAAGTACTTGCCAAAGTCTCTATCACCAATCTTAGGACATCCCAGGAAGAACGATACAGATGTGTGCTATATTTTTCCCCTAAAAATAAGTTGCCTTAAGTCATCTCTTACCAATAAAGATTAAGTTTAAAACCAGCCCTCTTGCTCTTTCTGCTCCATAATCAATAAATTTCTGTGACGAATCCTCGGCCCCGGCGAGCTTACCCCAGCGCTAAGGGAAACTTGTCGTTACAGCGTATTAGAGTTATGCGTTTTCGACTGTATATATATTCTCTTCAGCATCTCCCTAACGAAAAACGTGACGACGCACAGTGATGCAAATGGCGAAAAAATGGGAAATAAGTCTACAACTTTTTATATCCATTCCGTTTGTAACACCTTGAAACTTTGATGTGTGACTCCATAAAGTATATCTGTATATCCATGATCGTCTTGATATTCTTAGTCGATGTAGTCCTGTCTGTACGTCCGTTCGCCTCTGAGGCTAGCTGCTTGAAATTTTGCTCAGATACTTATTGGCGCAGGTTGGGCATTGCGAATAGCTCATATCGGTTCAGATTTGGATATAGCCCCTATATAAACAGATCTCCTGATTTGACTTCATGAGCCCGTGGAGGACGCATTTGTTATCTATCTTGGCTGAGATTTTGCACGTAGTGTTCTAACTTTCAACAACTATGCCAAGTACGGTTAAAATCAATCAGAGTTTCAGCGAAATCGGGCAACGCATCCTCTTTTTATGGGACTTAGACCCTAAATTGGAAGATCTGCCTATATGGCAGCTTTATCTAAAAAGAGTCTGATCTGGACCATATTTGAGTCGGATGTCGGGCTTAATACAAGTCACCGTGTCAAGTTCCTGCGAAATCGGGTAATAAAGGCAGCTTTTATGGGCTTAAAAACCATTATCGGCAGATCGGTCTATATGACAGCTATATCTGAATAAAGACCAATCTGAATCATATTTGAGTCGGAAATCTGAAGGCTTTAATCACTTCACTGTTTCAAATTTCGGCGAAATCGGATAATTAGTGCGGCTTTTATGGGCTTAAGACCCCATAACAGCAGATCGGTCTACATGGCAGCTATATCTAAATATAGTCCGGTCTGAACCATATCTAGCTGTGATGACGGAAGACTTAAGACAACTCACTCTCTCAAGTTTCAGCGAAATCAGGTTAAAAATGCAGCTTTTATGGAAACAAAAGCCTTAATCGTCAGATCACTCTATATGTCAGCTGTATTTGAATATAGACCAATCTGAACCATATTTGAGTCGGATATTAGTAGGCTTTAACTTACTCACTGTTTCAAATTTCAGCGAAATCGGATAACAATTGCGGCTTTTATGGGCTTAGGATGCTCAATCAGCAGATCGGTCTCTAGACACCTATTTCTCAATATGGTCCGATCTGAACCATATTCGAGTCGAATATCGAGAGGCTTTAATAAATAAATGAGATCCTCAATCTGCAGATCGGTCCATATGGCAGCTATATCTAAATACTGCCCGATGATGAGTAAAGGCTTAAAACAACGCACTGTTTCAAGTTTCAGCGAAATCGGGTAATAAACGCAGTTTTAATGGGCTCAAAGCCCTCAATCTGGTGATCGCTCTATATGGCAGTCATATTTGAATATAGACCGATCTGAACCACATTTGAGTCAGATGTAGGGAGGCGTAAACAACTCACTATTTTCAATTTCATCGAAATGGGAAAATAAATACGACTGTTACGGGCTTAAGATCTTAAGACCCATATCGGTCTAAATGGCAGCTTTATGTAAATATGGTCCAATATGGGCTATATTCTGTTTGAATACCGGGGCCGCTAGTACAAATTTCTGTTTTTAAATTTAAACGAATTCGGAAAAAATCAGGCTTAAGGCCCTAAATCGCCAGATCGATCTATTTGGCAGCTATATCTATGTATAGTCCGATTTGGCCCATTCAAGAACTTAACCTGCGTATTGAAGAAATACGAGTCTGTGGAAAATTTCAACTGAATATCTCAGTTTTAAAGGACTGTCGAGTGATAACTACTCACAGACAGACGGACGGACAGACACACGGACATCGTTGAATCGTCTTAGACGATCTTCTTAGGCAATACATATATATGGGAGCTATATATAAATCTGAAACAATTTTTACCAAAATCAACAGCGTTCGCCCTTTGGCCAAATGCAAAATTTCGTGACGATTAGACATTAAATTCAAACTGTACCTTGTACACAGACGGACCTGGCTAAAACGAATCAGAAAGTGATTCTGAGTCGATCGGTATACTTAACAAAGGGTCTGGGTCTTTTAAGCCTCCCGCTCTCCGACTAAAATATGGCATAAATTGGACTATATTATGATATAGCTGTCACATAGATAAATCTGTCGATTTAGGATCTTAGTCCAATAAAAGCTGCATCCCAACTGCGATGAAATTTAAAAATGTGATTTGTTTTAAGCCTTCTGTCATCCAACCAGATAATGATCCAGATCGGACCATGTTTAAATATAGCTGCCATATACACCGATTTGCCGACTCAGGGTGTTAAGACCATAACTGCTGCTCCTATTAACCGATTTCGCTGAAATTAAGAAAAGTGAGTTTTATTAGGACTCCGTTGCTTGAGTTAGAAATGATCCAAATCGGACTATAGTTAGATATAGCTACCATATAGAACGAATGCTGATTCAGGTTCTTAAGCCCATAAAATGCGCATTCGTTACTCTATTTCACTGAAATAAGAAAAAGTGCGTTTTTTAAGCCTCCCGTCGTCCGACCAGATGAGTACAGATCACTGTACCACGGAGTATTTATACCCTACACCACTACTGTGGTACATGGTTTTATAACTTAGTGCATTTGTTTGTAACATCCACAAGGATGAGAGATAGACCCATTGATAAGTAAACCGATCGACTCAGAAAAATGCATACCTTATGCCCCACAGCAGCTACATCGAAATATGTTCCGATTTGGACCAAATACTAATGATTACAAGTCATTGTTCAATTATGTGTAACAAAATATTGAGCTTTTAAGTAGCTATATATAAAAATAAATCGATCTAAACCATATACGACACGGATGTCGAAAAGTCTAACACTCACTGTGTCACGGTGTCAAATTTCAATGAAATCGGATTATAAATGCGCCTTTTATTGGGCCATGACTTAAATCAAGATATCGGTCTTTATGGCCGCCATATCCAAATCTGGACCAATTTGGGCCAAATTGCAGAAAAATGTCGAAAAGCCTAACACAACTCACTGTCCCAAATTTCGGCGAAATCGAACAAGCGCCTTTTATGGTCCCAAAATTTTAAATCAAGACATCGGTCTATATGGAAGCTATATCCAAACCTTAATCGACCTAGACCAAATTGCAGTAATATATCGAGTTGCTTAACTAAACTCATTATCCCAAATTTCGGCGGCATCAGACAATAAATGCGCCTTTTTTGGGCCCAAAAAATTAAATCGAGAGATCGGTCTATATGACAGCTATATCCAAATATGGACCGATCTGGGCCAAATTGACGAAGAATGTCGACTGCCCTAACACAACTCACTGTCCCAAATGTACGAAATACATATATGGCAGGACCGAAATACATATATGGCAGCTATATATCATGTCATGTCGAGAGTCATTAGAGAATCTTTCCTGCAAAATTTCTAGGGAATCCGTTATTGCCAACACACCCCCACAACACCACCCAAATAGTAAGTATTTTCTGACTAGTGCAATATGAGACTCAAATAAGAGGGTTTTTAAAGTAGAACACGAATCCGATATATACTTTCAAGGCTAATTCACTGAGTGGCCGCCGATCCCCCAAAAACACCCCCAAGCCGGTCATGTTTGCCGACTATGGAAATATGGGGCTCAAATTAAAGGTATGTGGGAGTAGACCACGTATCTGATATCAACATTATGGGCCAACTGTCTAGCGGACGTCCAACCACCATAACAACCCCCAAATAGGACGTATTTTCTCACCAAGACAATTTGGGTCTTAAAGAGATTGGAACTAAATATTCATAGTTGTTAGGGCCAATACCCCAAACCGGACATATATGCTGACTTTTGCTATAAGGAGTTTAAATGAGATTAGAAATCGAATTTGATATCCAATTTTGAGAGCAATGGCAATATGGGGTTCAAATAAATCATATATAGATACTAGCTGACCCAGGCCCGCTCCGCTGCGCCTTCTTTTACTTTATATGGAACAAAAGTTTCCTTGAAATATTTATTTTCGACAAATAAAGATCTTTCAGTGAAATACCATGCAAACTTGACTAACAGTTTAACAATATAAGTGCCTTCATCTGAATCTCATATGATCTTTATTGGTCTACGCATTTAAGTTTGGATGTAAGGTGTACTCCATTCTTGAAATATTTCATTTTAGCCCGATATTCCCATGATTTCTGATTTAGTGGTGTTTTCGGGTGAGAGGTGGTCCCCCAGATACTTGGGGGACTCGTGCTCTTCTCTCAAATACCATTTATTTAAACCCCATATTGCCATTGGCTTAAGAGGAGTTTTCAGGATGAGGCGTCCCCCAAACACATGGCCCCAAAATAGGTTATCAAATTCATTTTCTAGTCTCAAATACCTTTCATTTGAGCCACATATTGGCATGGTCAAAAATTTGTTTCCCTTTGGAGGTGTTTTGGGAAAGGGGTGACGCCCTAAATACATGGTCCTACATTTGGATATCAAATACGTATTCTACTCCCAAATACCTTTATTTGAGCTCCATATTGCGATTGTCACTATAAAATTGCTGTTTGTGGGGTATTTTGGGAAGGGGGTAGACCCCCAGAAAATTGGTCCCGAAAATGGGTATCAATTCTTGTTCTACCCCCAATACCTTTAATTTCAGCTCCACATTGACATGTTCGGTAAATATACACGATTTAGGGGTGTTTTGGGGATTCGGGTGGTCCCCCAAACACTAAGCCCGGAAAATATATCAGCAACGTGCTCTATTCTCATATCTTATAGATAAAAATCAATTTGTGTTTGTTTGTTTGTATGTTTGTGTGTTCCTTATAAACTCAGAAACGGCTGAACCGATTTTCTTGAAATTTCCACAGATGGTGCATAATGATCCCGTGGTGAAAATAGGTAACTGCATTTTTTGATAACTGGAGGGGGGGCGGACCCTCCCCCATACCTTAATTTTCAGAAACCCCAGATCTCAGAGATGGGTGTAGCCATTTTAGCGAAATTTTTTGTGCTCTCATATAGGACCCTAAAAATAACAAGTAAAAAGGCGTTAAGTTCGGCCGGGCCGAACTTTGGATACCCACCACCTCGGGTATATATGTAAACCACCTTTCATCAAAATTCGGTGAAAATTTCATACCTTATACTCATATACCTCATACCGATCTGAACTATATACGACACGGATGTCGAAAAGGCGAACATAAGTCCCTGTGTCAAATTTCAGTGAAATCGGATTATAAATGCGCCTTTTATGGGGCCAAGAATTTAAATCGAGATATTGGTCTACATGGCAGCTATATCCAAATCTGAACCGATTTGGGCCAAGTTGCATAAACATGTCGAAAAGCCTAACACAAAGCATTGTCCCAAATTTCGGCGAAATCGGACAATAAATGCCTCTTTTATGGGCCCTAAACCTTAAATCGAAAGATCGGTCTATATGGCAGCTATATTCAAATCTGGACTGAGCTGGGCAAATTTTAAGAAGGACGTCGAAGAGCCTAACCAAACTCACTGTGCCAAATTTCAGCGACATCGGACAATAAATGCGTCTTTTATGGCCCCAAAACCTAAAACCTAGATATCGGTCTATATGGCAGCTATATCTAAATCTGGACCGATCTGTGCGATATTGCAGAAGTATGTCAAGGGGCTTATTTTAACTCACTGTTCCAAATTTCGGCGACATCGGACAATAAATGAGCATTTTATGGGCCCAAAACCATAAATCAAGAAATCGGTCTATATGGCAGCTATACCTAAATCTGAAGCGATCTGAACCAAATTAAAGAAATATGTCAAAGGGCCTAACACAACTCACTGTCCCAAATTTCAGCAAAATCGGATAATGAAGGTGGCTTTTATAGGCCTTACACCATAAATCGGAGGATCGGTCTATATGGGGGCTATATCAAGATATAGTCCGATATAGCCCATCTTCGAACTTAACCTACTTATGGACAAAAAAAGAATCTGTGCAAAATTTAAGCTCAATATATCTATTTTTAAAGACTGTAGCGTGATTTCAACAGACAGACGGACAGACGGATGGAAATATCTAGATCGTCTTAGATTTTTACGCTGATCAAGAATATATATACTTTATAGGGTCGGAAATGGATATTTCGATGTGTTGCAAACGGAATGACAAAATGAATATACCCCCATCCTAAAACCTACCAAACATATATTTAGACACATCACGACAATATGAGACTCAAATGAAAGGTATTTGGGATAAGAAAACACATCTGTATCCAAATGTAAGACCATGTGTTTAGGGCATCCCTTTCACCCCTTTCCCAAAACACCCCCAAAGGGAAAAAAAATTTCGACCATGCAAATATGTGGCTCAAATGAAAGGTATTTGAGATTAGAAAACGAATTTGATAACCTATTTTGGAGCCATGTGTTTGGGGGACGCCTCATCCTGTAAACTCCTCTTAAGCCAATGGCAATATGGGGTTTAAATAAATGGTATTTGAGAGAAGAGCACGAGTCTCCCAAGTATCTGGGGGACCACCTCTCCCCCGAAAACACCACTAAATCAGAAATCATGAGAATATCGGGCTGAAATGAAATATTTCAAGAATGGAGTACACCTTACATCCAAACTTAAATTCGTAGACCAATAAAGATCATATGAGATTCAGATGAAGGCACTTATATTGTTAAACTGTTAGTCAAGTTTGCATGGTATTTCACTAAAAGATCGTTAATTGTCGAAAATAAACATTCAAAGGAAACTTTTGTCCAAATAAAGTAAAAGAAGGCGCAACGGAGCGGGCCCGTGTCAGCTAGTCGGATAATAAATGTGGCTTATATGGACCGATGACCCTAAATCGGCGGGTCGGTCTATATGACAGCTATATCCAAATCTGGACCGATCTGGGACCATCCTTTGGTGGTGGGTATTTAAATGTATGTGCCAAATTTTAAGGCGATCGGATAAAAATTGCGACCTGTAGTATGTACACAAATCAACATGGACATACAAACAGACGGACATAGCTAAGTCGAATCAGAAAGTGAATCTGAGTCGCTCGATATGCTTATCTCTTCCTTCTGGGAGTTACAAACAAATGCACTAAGTTAAAAGGGTGTTATAACGACAGTGGTGGTGTAGGGTATAAAGATGGGTTGAAAGTCAAAATTGAAGCAAATGTTTCAGGGAAGTGTTCTAAGCGTTAAAAATGTTTTTCCTCTGTGTATTGTATCAATTATTTATTTACTGTAATATTTTTCTAAAGCTCTTTGCAATATTTCGTATTATATGTATTGTCAGCTTGTGGCTTTGGTTTTGCCATAAATTATTATGCGAAAATAAATTTCAATTTTTTCTGTTGCCTAAACGTGACACAACGCCATAAATATATTATAATTTTGCTGTCCAAAATAAGACAATAAATTTTGCTCAATTATTAAAAGCAAAGTTTACCGGATGAAATATGAAAACGCGTGTTAAGTGCAACAGCTTTGATGTTTGTCGATGGTTGGCTTTCTGGCTGGTTTGTTTGTACATTAGAGGCTGATAAACAATAGAAAATATTAAATCAGTTCATTATGTGTGAAAGATGGCAATAAATTGTGCAACATAATTATGTCAATTTCCTACATATTTCATATTTATTTCGCACACATTAGTGAAAATCGCAGGTGAAGTTGGGTGTTTTTAAATTAATAATAAAAGAATGATGATAAAATGTTTATATCTATAAAATTTTCCCATAAACATTCCATTCAAGAACAGGAAATCTCAAATCAAACAGTGTTGCGGAGTCGAAGTCGAGCAATTTTGCCCGGAGTCGAAGTCGAGAAAATTATTTCGACTCCGACTCCGGCAAAACAACAAGTAACAAGTAAAAAGGCGTTAAGTTCGGCCGGGCCGAACTTTGGATACCCACCCCCTCGGGTATATATGTAAACCACCTTTCATCAAAATTCGGTGAAAATTTCATACCCTATACTCATATACCTCATACCGATCTGAACTATATACGACACGATGTCGAAAAGCCGAATATAAGTCACTGTGTCAAATTTCAGTGAAATCGGATTATAAATGCGCCTTTTATTGGGCCAAGACTTTAAATCGAGATATCGGTCTACATGGCAGCTATATCCAAGTCTGGACCGATTTGGGCCAAGTTGCATAAACATGTTGAAAAGCCTAACACAAAGCACTGCCCGAAATTTCGGCGAAATCGGACAATAAATGCCTCTTTTATGGGCCCTAAACCTTAAATCGAGAGATCGGACCGAGAAATCTGAACCGATTTGGACCAAGTTGCATAAACATGTCGAAAAGCCTAACACAAAGCACTGTCCCAAATTTCGGCGAAATCGGACAATAAATGCCTCTTTTATGGGCCCTAAACCTTAAATCGAGAGATCGGTCTATATGGCAGCTATATGCAAATCTGGACTGATCTGGGCAAAATTTAAGAAGGACGTCGAAGAGTCTAACCAATCTCACTGTGTCAAATTTCAGCGACATCGGACAATAAATGCGTCTTCTATGGGCCCAAAACCTAAAACCTAGATATCGGTCTATATGGCAGCTATATCTAAATCTGAACCGATCTGTGCGATATTGCAGAAGTATGTCAAGGGGCTTAACTTAACTCACTGTTCCAAATTTCGGCGACATCGGACAATAAATTAGCATTTTATGGGCCCAAAACCATAAATCAAAAAATCGGTCTATATGGCAGCTATATCTAAATCTGAACCGATCTGGACCAAATTGAAGAAATATGTCAAAGGGCCTAACACAACTCACTGTTCCAAATTTCAGCAAAATCAGATAATAAATTTGGCTTTTGTGGGCCTAAGACCCTTAACGGGAGGATCGGTCTATATGGCAGCTATATTCAAATCTGAACTGATCTGGGCTAATTTAACGAAGGAAGTCGAAACGCCTAAGACAACTCACTGTCCCAAATTTCAGCAAAATCGGATAATAAATGTGGCTTTTATGGGCCTTAGACCCTAAATCGGAGGATCGGTCTATATGGCAGCTATATCCAAATCTAAACCGATCTGAGCCAAATTGACGAAGGATGTCGAAGGGCCTAACACAACTCACTGCCCCAAATTTCAACAAAATCGGATAATTAATGTGGCTTTTGTGGGCCTAAGACCCTAAATCGGCGGATCGGTCTATATGGGGGCTATATCAAGATATAGTCCGATATAGCCCATCTTAACCTGCTTATGGACAAAAAAAGAATCTGTGCAAAATTTCAGCTCAATATCTGTTTTTTTAAAGACTGTAGCGTGATTTCAACAGACAGACGGACGGACATGTCTAGATCGTCTTAGATTTTTACGCTGATCAAGAATATATATACTTTATAGGTTCGAAAATGGATATTTCGATGTGTTGCAAACGGAATGACAAAATGAATATACCCCCATCCTTCGGTGGTGGAAATAAAAAAGCATTAAGTTCGGCCGGGCCGAACTTTGGTTACCCACCACCTCGGCACGGACATTGAGTGGTCTTATAAATATAAGTCACTGTTGAATTTTGTATTTCAAATTTCAACAAAATCGGGTAATAAATAAAGCTTTTATGAGCTTCAAAAAATAAAGCCATTATGGGCTTCAGACCCTTTATCGGCAGATCGGTCTACATGGCAGCCATATCTAAATATATTCCGATTTGTACCATATTTGGGTCGGATGTCGACATTCTTAGAACTGCGCTTTTAAATGGCTTCAGACCCTTTATCGGGAGATCGGCCTATGTGGCAGCTTTATCTAAATATGGAACGATCTAATCCATATTTAGGTCAGATGTCGGGAGGCTTAAAATAACTCACTGTTACAATTTTCAGCGAAATCGGGTAATAAATAAAGATTTTATGGTCTTCAGACCCTTTTTCTGCAGATCGGTCTATATGGTAGCTATATCTTAATATAGTCCGATCTGAACCATATTTGAGTCAGTTGTTGGGAAGCTTTAAACTACTCACAGTTGCAAATCATTGCCAAAATCGGATGAAAAATTAAGTTTTTATGGACATTAGACCCTTTATCGGAAAATTGGTCTATATAGCAGCTATATCCAAATATGGTCCGATTTGGCCCGTACAAGAACTTAACCAGCGTGCATCAAAAAGACGTATCTGTGCCAAATTTCAGCTCAATATCTCAATTTTTTAAGGCTGTAGAGTGATAACAACAGACGGACGGACTGGCGGACAGACACACGGACATCATTAAATCGTTTAAGAATTTTACGACGATCCGAAATGTATATACTTTGTAATTGTCGGAAATTGATATCCCGATGTGGTGCAAACGGAATGAATAAATACCCTCTATCCTACGGCGGTGGGTACTATAAAAAAAGGGAAGGCAAAAGACGGGCGGAGCCCACTATATAATACCCTACACCTACTTTACAATTATAAATTCGGGCTATATATAAATATATGTATGTGAGAGCCATAACTAAATCTAAACCGACTTTCAAAGAGATCTTTTGAAAATTTTCGTTACTACGGTCATATAAGTGCAAATCCGGCGACAAAAATGTATAGATGCTACATCCAAATTTGAACCGAATTTGATGAAACCTCGCAAATATGTTAAGATCAGTAACAAAACAATCCATGCCAAATATTGTGTATATCGGCTGAAAATCTTAGTTACTACGGCCATTTAAGTGCAAACCAAGCGATACATATATTGGGTTGCCTAAAAAGTAATTGCGGATTTTTTAAAAGAAAGTAAATGCATTTTTAATAAAACTTAGAATGAAATTTAATCAAATATATAATTGCCATTTTGTTCGATAACCTTTTGCCATCTTCCTGGCAAATTTAGTATTCCACGCTCATAGAACTTCTGGCCTTTATCTGCAAAAAACTGAACCAAGTGCGATTTTATAGCCTCATCATTGCCGAAAGTTTTACCATTAAGGGAGTTCTGCAAAGATCGAAATAAATGGTAGTCTGATGGTGCAAGGTCAGGGCTATACGGTGTATGCATCAAAAGTTCCCAGCCAAGCTCACTCAGTTTTTGGCAAGTGACCAAAGATGTGTGCGGTCTAGCGTTGTCCTGGTGGAATATGACACCTTTACGATTGACCAATTCTGGTCGCTTCTCCTTGATGGCTGTATTCATTCAATTTGTCCAATTGTTGACAGTAAACATCCGAATTAATCGTTTGGTTCCTTGGAAGCAGCTCAAAATATACCACACCCTTCCAATCCCACCAAACAGACAGCATAACCTTCTTTTGGTGGATATCAGCCTTTGAAGTGGTTTGAGCTGGTTCACCATGCTTGGATCATGATCGTTTTCGACTAACGTTGTTGTAAACAATCCATTTTTCATCTCCAGTTATGATTCGTTTTAAAAACGGATCGAATTCATTGCGTTTAAGGTGCATATCACAAGCGTTGATTCGGTTTGTTAAATGAATTTCTTTCATGTGGTACCCAAATATCAAGCTTTTTCACCAGTCCAAGACTTTTTATGTGATAATGAACGGTTGATTTTGGTATATTTAACTTCTCTTCTATCTCACGCTCAGTTACATGACGATCCAATTCGATTAATGCTTTGATTTGGTCATCATCAACTTCATTTGGCCGAACTGAACGTGGCTCATCTTTAAGTGAAAAATCTCCAGAACGGAATTTGCGAAACTAATTTTGACACTGTCTTCCTTTTAAGGCTTTATCACCATACACATCGCGTAACTTTTAAGCAACCTGCTCCGCGTTTTTTCCTTGAGGATATAATAAAGTAAAATATGACGAAAATGCTCCTTTGTGACCTTCACATTAAAATTGACGCCAAACAAACAAATGTAAACAAAATTTCGCGCACTTTTTTTCTAAAGCAAGCTAAAAGTAACAGCTGATAACTGACAGAAGAAAGAATGCAATTACAGAGTCACAAGCCGTTGAAAAAATTTGTCAACGCCGACTATATGAAAAATCCGCAATTACTTTTTAGGCAACCCAATATATCTTAATCTGAGCCGATTTTTACCAAAATCAACAACGTTCGTCCTTGGGTGATATGTGCAAAATTTCGTGATGATTAGACAACAAATTCGACCTGCACTTTGATTACAAGAATACATGGACTCACAGACGGACAGACAGTCAGACGGACATGGTAAAGTCATTCCGAGTCGATCGGTATACTTATCAATGGGTCTAACTCCTCTCCTTCTTAGCGTTGCACACAAATGCATAAACTTATAATACCCTGTGCCACAGTGATGGTGTAGGGTATAAAAAAAAATGAAAAACGTGTTCAGTTCGGCTGTGCCAAAGTTTGTATACCCACCACCATAGATATATTAATCATCTTTTTAATAACAATCACGATAGCGATCGAACGCGTAAAGACAGCAGCATGAAATTTTGCACAGACACTAGAAATTGAGGAAGGCCGTTGGGGATTGCAAATGGGCCATATCGGCTCAGATTTTGATATATCTCCCATATTAACCGATCATCCGATTTGATTTCTTGAGTCCCTGAAAGCAGCAATTTTTGGCCGGTTTGGCTGAAATTTTGCAAACTGGTGTAACGTAAAGACTTCCAAATCGGTCTGCAACCTGATATAGCTCTTATATAAACCGATCTCCCGTTTTGACTTCATGAGCAATTTTTTTCCGATTTGGCTGAAATTTTAATTTAAATGTTCTGCCACTACTGCCACCGAAGGATGGGGGCATATTCATCTTGTCATTCCGTTTGCATCACATCGAAATATCCATTTCCGACCCTATAAGGTATATATATTCTTGATCGTGCGTAAAAATCTAAGACGATCTAGACATGTTCGTCCGTCTGTCCGTCTGTCTGTTGAAATCACACTACAGTCTTTAAAAATAGAGATATTGAGCTGAAACTTTGCACAGATTCTTTTTTTTATCCATAATCAGGTTAAGTTCGAAGATGGGCTATATCGGACTATATGTTGATATAGCCCCCATATAGACCGATCCGCCGATTTAGGGTCTTAGGCCAGTAAAAGACACATTTATTATTCAATTTTGCTGAAAATTGGGACAGTTAGTTGTGTTAGGCCCTTCGATAACCTTCGTCAATTTGGCTCAGATCGGTCAAGATTTGGATATAGCTGCCATATAGACCGATGCTCCAATTTCGGGTCTTAGGCCCATAAAAACCACATTTATTATCCGATTTTTCTGAAATTTGGGACAGTGAGTTGTGTTAAGCCCTTCGACATCCTTCCTTAATTTGGCTCAGATCGGTTCAGATTTGGGTATAGCTGCCATATGGACCGATCCTCCGATTTAGGGTCTTAGGCCCATAAATGACGCATTTATTGTCCGATGTTGCCGAAATTTGGGACAGAGAGTTTAATTACGCCCTTCCACATATTTCTGGAATTTGTTCTAGATCGATCAAGATTTGCATATAGCTGCCATATAGACCGATATCTCGATTTAAAGTCTTGGCCCCAAAAAAGGCGCATTTATAATCCGATTTAACTGAAATGTGACACATTGACATATGTTAGGCTTTTCGACATCCATGTTCATGTATATGGTTCAGATCGGTTTTTATACCCTCCACCCTTTGTAACTACTCGAAATTTTCGTCTGAGACCCCATAAAGTATTGTGTATATATTCTTGATCGTCGTGACATTTTATTTATGTCGATCTAGCCATGTCCGTCGGTCTGTCCGTCCGTCCGTCCGTCTGTCTGTCGAAAGCACGCTAACTTCCGAAGGAGTAAAGCTAGCCGCTTGAAATTTTGAACAAATACTTCTTATTAATATAGGTTGGTTGGTATTGTAAATGGGCCATATCGGTCCATGATTTGATATAGCTGCCATATAAACTGATCTTGGGTCTTGACTTCTTGAGTCTCTAGAGTGCGCAATTCTTATCCGATTGTAATAAAATGACGTGTTTTGTTATGATATCCAACAACTTAGCTAAGTATAGTTTAAATCGGTCCATAACCTGATATAGCTGTCATATAAACAGTTATGGGGACTTGAGTTCTTGAGCTTCTAGAAGGCGTCATTCATATCTCTCTTGGCTGAAATTTTGCATGACGTATTTTATTCTTACTTTCAACTACTGTGTCAAATAAGGTTCAAATCAGTTCATAACCTGATATAACTGCCATATAAACCGATCTGGGATCTTAACTTTTTGAGCCTGTAGAGGTCGCAGTTATTATCCGATTTGCCTGAATTTTTGTACGACGGATTCTCTAATGACCATCAACATACGTGTTTATTATGGTCCGAATCGGTCTATAGCCCTATACAGCTCCCATATAAATCGATCTCTCTATTTTACTTCTTGAGCCCCCAAAGGGCGCAAGTCTTATTCGAATTGGCTGACATTTTACACAGGTCTCCGACCATATTTCTTATATCCTTTTTTGCCTGAGAAGAGATGCCGGGAAAAGAACTCGACAAATGCGATCCATGGTGGAGGGTATATAAGATTCGGCCCGGCCAAACTTAGCACGCTTTTACTTGTTTTTTAGATATAGCTACTAAAAAGATCAATATTTTGTTATACACAATTGAACAATGACTGGTACTTATTAGTATTTGGTCCAAAGCGGATCATATTTCGATATAACTGCCATAAGGTATGCAATTTTCAACGAATTTTGATGAAAGGTGTTGTACACATACACCCGAAGTTGTGGATATCCAAAGTTCGGCCCGGCCGTGGGTCACGCCACGCCTCAAAAACGCCATTAGACGAATTATGACTATATGATACTTGGCTGATCCGGTTTTCTTAAAATTTTCATACGTTTGTGAACGTTTGCCTGGAAGGAAACATGGGCTATATAAGTTTTAGATATCGGGTGGTGGCGGGCCCTCCCCCTTACCCCAAAAACGCCACCCATATCCGAAAGTGGTCCGATAGGCACAATAAGGGTATCAAATGAAAGGTATTGGAGACCAGAAAACGAATATGATATTGGAATTTGGGTCCAAGTACCCAGCGGCCATGCATGGCATTTTAACTGACCATGCATGGCATTGTACCTTGCAAATATCGCCAACATTAAGAGGGAATAAACACCGCTTTGTCCTATATTTTCGCCAGGATTCGAACGCGTTCAACGTCATAGGCTACAATGACGCCAATACGATATCCGTATTCAGGGCGAAGTGTCCCCACCCTGAAAAGATATTAGAGAGTTAAAGAGGGCGCAGCGGAGCGGGCCCGGTTCTGCTGGTTACAAATATAATTCATAGTATTAACCAGATCTATAGGTCGACCCACAAACTGACAAAACTGTGTCCTTATTGCAATAAAGTTAGCTAATTATATCCTACACCACTGCTGTGGTACAGGGTATTACAACTTAGTGAATTTGTTTGTAACACCCAGAAGGAAGAGAGATCGACCCATTGATAAGTATACCGAAGAACTCAGAATCACTTTCTGATTCAATTGAGCTATGTCCGTCTATCTTCTGTTCGTCTATCCATGTTAATTTGTGTACAAACTACAGGCCGCAATTGTCATCCGATCGTCGTGTTTTTCGGCCTAGAGACGAAGCCTATTGAAAAAGGAGAAAATCGGTTCAGATTTGGAGATAACTCCCATATATTTGAGCAGAAAGGATTTTCTCTTGAGTTTCGACATTATCGGTGAATTTTGCTAAAATTTGCGCAACGCTTTCCTCGACGACGTCCACGATATCTGAGAAGTTTACTCGAAATTGGTTCAGCTTTAGATATAGCTCCCATATATATTTTCGTCCGATTTTGAGAAATATTCCAATAAAGTGCGCATTTGTAAACCGTTTCTCTCGAAATGTGGCAGAAAGGATTTTCTTATGACTCTCGACATTATTGGTGAATTTCATAGAAATCGGCCCGGATATTGATGTAGCTGTCATTTATGTATAACGCCCGGTTTGCACTCCAAGAGCCACTACAAGCGCAATCTTGACAAAATTTAGCACAACGCTTTCCTCGATGACTACCACAATATCTGAGAAGTTTGCTCGAAATCGGTTCAGATTTAGATGTAGCTCCCATATATATATATTAGTCAGATTTTGGGTAATTTGCAATAATGTTGTCATTTTTTCAACCGTAGTTATTAAAGTTTGAACATATTTGCTCGCAATGTGATGGGGATTGTTTAATAACCTATCTAAAAACAAGTAAAAGCGTGCTAAGTTCGGCCGGGCCGAATCTTATATACCCTCCACCATGGATCGCATTTGTCGAGTTCTTTTCCCGGCATCTCTTCTTAGGCAAAAAAAAGGATATAAGAAAAGATTTGCTCTGCTATTAAAGCGATATCAAGAGATGGTCCGGTTTGGACCACAATTAAATTATATGTTGGAGACCTGTGTAAAATGTCAGCCAATTCGAATAAGAATTGCGCCCTTTGTGGGCTCAAGAAGTAAAATAGAGAGATCGATTTATATGGGAGCTGTATCGGCCTATAGACCAATTCAGACCATAATAAACACACATGTTAATGGTCATGAGAGAATCCGTCGTACAAAATTTCAGGCAAATCGGATAATAATTGCGACCTCTAGAGGCCCAAGAAGTCAAGATCCCAGATCGGTTTTTTTTTTTTTTTTTTTTTTTTTTTATTTTATTCGTTATAAATCTTATATATACAATAATTCAAAATTATGTTGGTGCCTCAGCGCCAAAAAGGCATTAAAGAGGCTAGTTGGCAAAAAACATTACTTCATATTGTATTTATAGTAATTTTAATATTGTAAACTTTTTTTTCTTAAATTATTTACGTATATACAATTAGTAACAATCATAGCTTGTGTACTGTCTTAAACAAATTCATCAACATGAGATAATAAATATTCCTTCAATTTGCGTTTAAAGATTTGGATACTATTGTATTCATTAAAAATTTGTGGTAAGGCATTGAATGCGTGGCAACCAGCATACTCAATACGTTGTTTAGTCGTCTCAGTACGGCATAATACAACTCTTAGCTGCTGATTATTCCGAGTATTGAAACTTGATTGATTTCGTGTAAAAAGAAGTGTGTGGTGTCCAATGTTTTTAAGGCATTTATAGACATATAATAGAACTTGGAATCTATATCTACAATATATTGGCATAACCGATGGGAAAATATCATGATAGAGACTAGACGTGGAATGCCTTATATCCAGATTAGCCACTGCTTTCAGAGATCTATTTTGAAGACGCTGGAGTGATTTCAAAGCCGTATTGTTCTTGTGGGCGTATATGATGGCCAAATAATTAAGATGACTTCCAATTAAACTTTGATAGATTAAAAATTTAGTTCGAGTATCAAATTTGTTCTTGAATTTATATAATAAGCCAAGAGCCGGCGATATCTTTAACTTTAGATGCCGGATATGTTCATCCCAGGCTAAATTCGACTGCAAGTGTAATCCTAAGTACTTGATTGTGCTTACTTCCTTGATTTCTTTTCCACCAATATTTAGGCTGAATTGCGAATTAAAATGTCTGAGTGGTCTGAAGCGCATTATCTTAGTTTTAGACTCGTTAAGAAATAGTTTATTTACTCGCATATATTCACATATTAACGAAGCGTCCCGTTCCATGTAAGACTTTACAACAGCTTCAGATTTGTATGGGTAAAAAACACATATGTCATCTGCATACATAAATAATTTTCCGGTTAGTTCCAAATTGACAAGATCATTCATATATATAATGAACAATAAGGGGCCCAACGTACTTCCTTGAGGTACGCCATGTTTCGCCGAAATCATTGAACTTTTACATTCATTGATCTGAACAAATTGCTTGCGATTCTCCAAATATGATTTAAAAAGTGAAAGCTCATTACCGCGAACTCCATAATTTCTTAGTTTTTGTACCATTATATCATGATCGATCATGTCAAATGCTTTTGTCAAGTCAAAGAAAATCCCAGCCACGCCGTTATAACCTTCATCTAAAAGTTTGCATATATAGTTGATTACATTTATTGTTGCTTCCTCGGTACCACAGCCTCTCCGAAAACCGTATTGGCTAGGATTAAGCAAACTATTTTGTTCGAAGTATGCAGACAATTGTCGATAAAGGATTTTCTCAAATACGTTGTTTACAGACGACAGAACTGAAATCGGGCGAAAACTAGACATTGCTGTTGGCGATCTTTCCTTTGGTATAGGTACGATTTTATGAATTTTCAAAATTTCTGGATATTCACCGGTATTCAACATGGTGTTAAAAATATTAACTAACTGTGGCACAATACTGCTACTACATTCCTTTAGGATTTTAGGGGATACGTTGTCATGCCCACAACTTTTACTCAGTGATAGACCCGATACTATAACGTACATCTCATGTGCAGTTGTTTGATTGATTTCAAATACAGTTCCACATCTACGAACAGTTCTCAAGGAGTTAAAATGATCCATAGGCAAAATTTCTATACCCCGCTTAAGATTTTCAACAGATTTTGCAAAGTATTTGTTCAACATTTCTGCCTTATCCAAATTGTTCACTACGGCAACTCCATCTTCATCAAAAATATTTACACAACTCTTAGAGCTCCTCCCAAGCGTATCATTTAGAAATCTCCAAGTCCTTTTAGGATCGTTTTGAAAGTTTGTTAGATTGCTTTCGTAATAATTGTTCATGGAGAATTTCTGTGACTTATTTATTACTTTACTTATTCTTCTCAGCATACTTTTCAAAGTTTCACAGCTAGGATTTTTCCTTCTTTGTTTTAAAAGTCGGTTTTTATATGCTATCAAATTATGTAGGTTCCCATTAATCCAGGGAGTTAGTTTATTTTTCAAAATATTATTCTTGTTCTTGGTAAAAGTTGACGCTTCAGTTGCCACTTTTATACAGTTCAACAAATTTTCTGTATCAACGGAACAGTTTCCGGTATTTTGAAGAATATCTAAGTCGGTTTCCAACTGTTCTTTCAAAAGGTCAAAATCACACACTGCAACACTCTTACGCTCAACTTCTTTCAGTTTAACCCGAACATCTACAGCAATGTGTATCAGGTTATGATCAGAGAGGTTGCATTCTATCGAATCAATTGCCATCGGCCTTAAAATGTTACTGTAGACATGATCAAGACATGAACTACTTAGTGGCCTAGTAATCAAATTGTGACAATTTTGAAAATCGTAAGCCGACAACGTATAAAGAATATCAGAAAACTCATTTACTTCCAGACCATCAATATTAGCATCTCCAACGAATATACTTGGGGTCCTTCCATAACGTTCAAGATAATCATCCAAAAACTCTAAAAAGAATTGACCATTACATTTAGGAGATTTATAAAAACTCATAAGTGTGATTGGTTTACGGTCCACCTTAATGTCATCAAGACGAACAACAATGTAGTCTATGAAGTCACCAGTTTTATTTTCAACTTCTTTGAAACATATTTCCTCACGGATAAATAACGATGTACCGCCGTAACCGTCTGATCGACAACAATGTATTGATTTGTACCCTGGTAAATTATAAATTTGGACCACATTCTCTTTGAACCACGTTTCTTGCACTGCAATTACTGCAGGTAGTACAGGTAATGTTGATAATAATTTTTTAAATTTATTAAATTTTGTAATTGATGAAATGCTTCTAATATTTATAGAGACCATTTTAAACAAATTTGTATTCAAAAGTTCTTTGCTATTAAATGTGTTTATATTAAAATAGTAATTATTATTCATAATTCTATAAAAATTGATACTAATTACAAGCTCATAGGCAAAGTTAAATAAAAGGAAAAAAAAAAAAAAAGAAATTAATTGAAATTAGGATGGTGATTGATAATCATTATCCGAATGCTCTTCAAATTGGGACTCCTTGCGTGATCTACTTTGCTGTTTTGGATATGTTGCTGCTTCCGAGAGCAAATTATCAACATCAGCTTCACTTTTCAATAGCCTTGGCTTAGACAATTCACCTCTCTTGGCAAAGACTTTACTTCCGCTGGTGTAAACAGACCGAAATCCAATATTTTTTAAAACTTTAGCATATTTAAACAAGTTCAAAGTCTCACGGCTTAAATAGTCATTGACATATACTTTCTTTGTTTCTTCCTTCTCCTTAAGTTTTGGTTTTATTGTCATTAAATCAGTCTTAGCTTTC